>NC_060270.1:28272037-28559411 GCF_021613505.1 Equus quagga | reverse complement strand
AGGAGGAGGAAGTGGAGGAGAGAGAGGGAGGAGGAGGTGAGGAGGGAGGAGGAGGAGGTGGAGGAGGGAGGAGGAGGAGGTGAGGAGGGAGGAGGAGGAGGGGGAAGGGGAAGAAGGGAGCAGCCAGACTCACACTAAAATCATGCTACAGAAGTAGCCTGGGAGGTAGTGCTGCCCTGCCACTGACCACCAGCCCTAACAGGTGGCACCTCCAGTGTCACTGACTCAGGGCATTGCACACAGCACACTCTATGTGGCCACCTCCAGTGCCACCAGAAAGAATTCTCTCCAGGCCCCATTCCTTTAGTCACCTTAGAAGGGTGCGTCCTCCTTGTCGCCCAAGAGACTTGAGGGCCATGACCTGAAAGCCACCCTCGAATTCCTCCTCTCCCTCTCTCGCATGCCCCACCTCGTGTCTGAGACTGAGTCCAGCTAATTCTACTTTCCTAAATTGCCCAGATTTCTCAAGCCTATCCCCTCCCTCCCTGCTTGTCCTTAGCTCAAGTCCTCATTGCCTCTTGTCTAGAACATCCTACCGGACTTTCTCTGCACTGTCCCCAGATCCATATGCCTCAAACAGAGGTGTGACTTCTGCTTCCAGCTACGGCAGACTAGCTTGTATAGGATCAACCTTCCTATCAATAACAACTAGAAAATTAGATAAAATATATCATTTTTTAAAAATCCATTTGAAGTCTTTGGAGAGCTACCAAGACCAAAAATATGAAGGGCCTTGATCCTGGAAAGAAAGGAAGCACAAAGAAGAAAGCCTGACAGAGAGCCCTTGTTGAGGCATTTGCCCTTTCGTAAGCAGCAGGCTGGAGTTTGAGAAGCTGAGCAGAGCACTCGACAATCTCATGGGGCCAGAGAGACCAAAGCTGGAGGAGGGTTTGTCAAACCAAAGGTGTTCCTAGTCTAATTGCTGGTCAAAAATGAGAGTTTCCTCTCTGGGGCAAAGTAATATTCTCCAGAGCAGCAAATAATGTCTATACCAGCAATGTCTATTTTCTGCAATGATGGAACTGTTTTATAATATGCACTAACCAATACAGTAGCCACTAGCCACATGTGGCTATCGAGTACTTGAGATGTGGCTGAGGAACTGAATTTTTTATTTTATTTAACTTTAACTCAAATAGCCACATGTGGCTAGTAGCTAGTGTTTTGGACAGTACAACTTTATATGATGTGTGGCTTTCATTCAAAAATTGCCAGGGATGTAGGAGGCAAGATCAAAGGACTGAAAACCAAGAGAAAAAAATAGATATAAACAGATCCAAAGCATATCCAGATATTGGAGTTATCAGATGTAGTCTTTAAATCAGAGAGACCATGACTCCTTATACTCATGCTGAATATTATAAAATCCCAAAATAACAATAATTTGAACAATATGAGAATGTCTTTTATTTTCATAAAAGAAAAGATGACACACAGAGTTGGCGGCTTCTCTTTCTACTCTGTCATTTCAGTTCTGGCTTTCATCATCAAAGTGACTTTGTAGTCCAAAAGGGCTGCTGGAAGTCCAGCCATCATGTCCAAGTTGCAAATCAAAAGAAGAGGAAATGCAGAAGGGGAAATGGAGTCTCACCTAGCTAGCTCATCTCCCCTTAAGCAGCCCTTCTAGAAGTTTCACACAACACTTTCTTATATCTCTTTGTCAAAACTTACTCATATGGCTGCCTCTAACCACATGGGAAGCTGAAGAACACAGTCTTTTGTTTTGGAAATTAATAGGCTCAGCTCAACAGCAGAGTTCTGTAAAAAAGGAGAAAGGAGAGAGTAAATTTGCTAGTAGGTAACTAGCCATCTCTGCTATACATCCCCATTTAAAGACCTTCAACAACTCCCCACTGCCAGGCACATAAAGACCTTCACAGTGTGGCCCCTACGTCTCATTCCAGTTCTGTCTCCCGTCCCTCTTTCCAGATGTTCTAACGCTACAACCACCTCTTAGTCACTGGCCACTTCTAAACCACCCAGGGGCAGGCCCCCATGCGCTTGCTCCTGCTCATTCTTTAGCCTGGAATGCCCTTCCTCTGGCAAGTCTGGCTCATTTTCAAAGCTTAATTCAAAGGTCGTCTCTTCTGTCTTACCTTTTCCAGCTCTCCTAGTCAGAATCAAAATCTCTCTCCTGGTCCCCATAGCGCGTTGTGCAATCCTGCGTTATTGCGTTTGCATTGAAATGTAATGATCGGTTTCCATGTCATCTTTCTTTCTAAATTATGAGCTTCTCCGAGTCAGAAACACAGCTATTCTTCAGCTTTAGTCCCCTATAATTTACTGGTGTTTGCTGTGTGGTAGGTGTTCTGTCAAGTTTTGCTGAGTGGGTAAGTAAGAGAGTAAGGGATACATTTAGTCAGTTACTAAACCTCAAACACTTTTCCTCACTAACCTATATAACTAACTCTAGATGACACAGCCTGTACACAAAGTGGGGGTGACTGTGCAGGTTCTTCTTGGGTTGCCAGAGTTGGGTTGTATTGCATGGTGTATGAAATAAACATGCTGAGCTGGGAAGTTATTTTGTTGTTTTTATACACATTATTTGATATGATGGTATAAAGGCAACTTAAGAGCAATACAATCATAAGTAGTGGTAACAAGGAGTTACGTTTAATTCAGCAGAGTAAATCAACCATCACCTGTGTGCTCAGCAACATGAAAGATACTGTGTGACATTCCCGCCACCCTCCTTTCCCACACACACACCAAAAAAAGAGTTCACAGTGACTGCCTTCTAGGAGTGTGAGACCCTGGGAAAACAGAACACGGAGCCCCAGAACAACTAGGTTATAATAAGCATCACAATAAATGATGCCTGTTCACTATAAAATGGTATCCGTTACTATACGTATTTAGAGAAAGAAGGGAAAGATACACGCAGGAGGGGTAAGAAGAGATTTTTAGAGGCAGCAAGTTTTTGAGTTGGTCTTTAAAGACAGGTCAGGATCTGGCAGAACAAAGCATGAAGTACAGGCCACAGGTGGGAGCAGAAATGATTTCTGGTAGACACACACACAACTCTGAAGAGCATTAAATTGCACAGCAAGAAGATTTTGCCCTTTTTCATTTTCTTTGGCTTTTTAAATTTTTTAATTTCCCAACTGTGATGAAAGCTGTGCAGGCAGGCATTGCAGGAGCAGGGCAGAATCCCGGCAGGGATGGAGAGGCTGAAGAACAGGCTGGAAGCTTGCGGGGTGGTGAGGGGCGGGGGGTAGGGAGAAGCTGGAATGTGGAGGAATTTCCCGCCAGCCCGACATTTCTCCCTGTGAACCTATGAGATCTCATGCCTCTCAACATGTCCCAGAGCCACTCCTGGCCTGCGCACCTCCCGCATCTGTCTGCTGCAGGATGCTCTCAGAGGCCAGGGATGTGTATGTGGAGGGCAGGCACGGCGGGGAGGCCTGCTTGGAGGAAAGAGAGAGAAGAGATCCATGCGCAGGAGATGAGCACTTTTCAATACTTACACCCAGAACAAGAGCTGCCACAGCAAATCAGAGGGGCAGTCCCTCGTGCCCAGCGTTCCGTCTCCCAGCTAGCCTCCATGGACACGTCACGGGGGAGCACGGGACTGCATCGCTCTGACCTGGTGCTGGCACCTGGTCCAGCCAGGAGGATCCAGCAGTGCTGGTTCCTGTGTCTTCACTCAGAGATGTGGTCCTCTCCACTCCCCTTTCTTTCCTGTCCTTCCTTTCCTCTGCCTTCTAATTTCATGTGATTGCATCCTCCTTTCCCCATCTCTTTCACTCTGAGGATACGAAATCCAAAGCAGCCCCTGCCATCCCACAGACGAGAAGAGCAAAAAAGTGGGGAGAAAAGGGAGGACGCTGTGTTCTGAAGAGGCAGTCGACATGACATTTCCGAGCCCCGCTGTCTCTGGCTGATCTGACCCGAGGTACCACGTGAAGAGACACTGGGCGGCGGCTCCCTCAGCATCCAACGCCATCAATCTATACCTTGCTGGCGGCACTGACTCCCCTTGAAAAACATTTTGAAAAGAAAAGGTCAGAACCATTTGTTTCTCCATGTGAATGAATTCACAAAGCCCAGGCTACTGAGTCCCTGGAAGACTCAGCACGAACCCAGATGGCTGCTCCAAACCTTCCAGAACAAGGTCTCTAGCCAAAGGAAGACTTTCCAAGGCAGATCACCCAGACCTGAGCCCAGCCATCAGGGGGTCAGTTCCTTGAGTCACCTGCTTCTAGTCACAGAGCACAGCAGTGTGTAACAGCGTGAGGTTTAGGGTGGGAGTGTCAGGGTTTGAATCCTGGCCTTTCTACTTACTAGCTGTGTGACCTTGCGCTTATTACTTAATATTTCTGAACCGTTCTCATATGTAAAATAGGTATAATGAATAATAATAAGTGCTGTCTCATAAGGTTCTTGTGAAAATCAAATGGAATCATAAACGTAGAATGCTTAGTATGGAGTCTGACATACAGTAAGTGGCTATTAAAATTGGTCATAATGACTATTATAGATAAAATAATCCTAAGACCCAATTGTTTCAGTTATCACCGTGAAACAAACTACTCCAAACCTTAGTCACATAAAACATAAGTTTATTGTTATTTCCCATGATTCTGAGGGTTGGCTGGGCTCAGCCGAGCGGTCTTACCCAGGGTGTCTCCTGTGGCTGGAGTCAGGTGGCAGCTGAGGCTGGCGTCATCTGGAGACTTGACAGGGCAGGAACATTCCAAATGGCGTCTTTACTCACCTGTGTTGTGCCTCAGTTGGGATGGCTCAGTGGGGGGCTGGCTGAGCATCTCTCTCCCCATGTAGCCTCTTCCTGTGGCCTGGTTTGGGCTTCCTTGCAGCATGGCGGTCTCAGAGAAGTCAGACTTTTTACATGGCAGCTGGCTTCTTCCAGAGCATTCTAAGAGATCAAGGAGCTGTAAGGCTTCTTAAGACCTGGCTTCAGAAGTCACACAGCATCACTTTGGACAAACGTCGTCACATGGGGACAGCTCCTAGCACAGCGCCTGGCACATGGGGGTGCACCCAAGTTCCCCTCCCCATTTAGGGCAGGGAGAGATCCTCACCACCAACATTCTTAGTCCTCCTCCTTGGAGGGGTCACCCGGGACCAGGCTGCTGTCCCTCCGTTGTTTCTGAGCTCTGCGTGTGGGTGCCAAGAAGTTTCGTTTAGCTCATCACCTGCCGGGTTCATTGTTGGCACTGAAGAAATAATATGTAATTCAGAAGAAGAGTTGTCAACTCACGCTGCTGTGCCGCAGTCCTTCTGTATGGAATTTCTGCCAACTCCAGAGTGAGTTATTTAAAAAAATTTTTTAAAAAAGGTTAAGACACCTGATCTAAGAAATCCCAGAAATGCTTTCATTTTCTCCTGACCTCTATTTTTTGAAACCTGCCAGGAAGCAGCACACATACTCATTTGGGATTTCACATGAATTACCAAGCAGCTGGAGAGAACTCAAGGTGACAAATTACCAACACCGCTTCTTAATGCTGCACTCAGGGCACCAGAAAAAGCCACTTAGCCTCTCAGTGGCTAGCTGGGTCCCTTCTGTGTGACTCTGGGCCTGCCTGGTGTGGGGAGGGGACCAGAGAACTCAGCAGATGCTCTGCCTGGCCTGGAGCACCTCGGATGGTGGGGAGGCGGAGGTGCTAGTGGCCTCTGTACCCTCCTCATCCAAGCTCTCCCATTAACTCCGAGGAAACTTCACCAAGACCAGAAAGCAGCAAAGGGACTCCCTCTCCTGAGGACCCGGGGGTGTGTGCTGCTTTGAGTAAGGGGAGACACATCTACAGACACATGGGATACTGGTCAAAGGAGATGACAGTAAAAACGCGGGATAGAAACATTCTTTGAGGAGGCGTCTGTGACCCCCTGTCATCCTCCTTTGAGGAGAGGGCTTCATGGAATAAGCACAAACCCAGGAGTCGCTCTGGCTCTGCTTTTACCTGGCCATGAGCTCTTTCCAGCAAATCCTCCTTCCCAAGGGTTCAGCTTCCAGAACATGCTGATGGAATCCCACATCTCATGCTTAATCCTGGGCTCTGAACTTCAGGCCCACACACCCCACTGCCTACCAGTCTCCTCTGGACATCCCACCAATGCCTCCCCTGACATGTCCAAAGCTCATTGCCCACCCCTCTAAAACTCCCACCTCCTACCGGTTCCTGGTCCTGGTTAGTAATCTCTATCCACCCTGCCACCAAGACAGGAACCCAAACTCCATGCAACTCCGTCTTTCCCCCAGTCACACATCACCCCCTCAGTTCTCTCTCAGAATTGCCTTTGGATACAGTGTTTAGCCCTCAGCCTCCTGACTCATCCCGCAGCTGCTGAGCCAGGCCCCCATCTCTTCTCACCTAGACTCAAGAGCGGCTTCCGATGGAGCCTTCCTCTCTACCTCTCCTCTGCCTCTGCCAGTCCCAGGCTCCTCTTTCCTGGGACCAAGGTCCGGATAAAGGAGGAAAACACTAAGAGAGTAATTAATTAGCTGTGCTTCCTGGTCTCTGGGGCACGTGACTTCCCTACTCTGGGTCCTTTGAGCCTTCATCTGCAAAGTGAAGGAACCAGATAAAATAAACTCTTCTAGAAGCTCCTTCCTGCTCCAAGATTCTGTGATTCTTCTAAAGAACCTTCTGTAGAGGAGATAAAACAGCTGAGATCCTTATCTGACCACAAGCCTCAGGCAGCTGCGTCATATCTGAAGGGGGAAAATCACTAACATCTCCTTAGTGCAAATTAATGTCATTGATCTGCTCAACCTAGTCTGGCTCGGTAGAACGGCAACAAATTAGGGGGAAAAAGCTTGCTGAAAATAAAAGACTGGATGGATTCTCTTTAGGAAAAGCTGATTTTCAGGGACAGGACGGTGAGCGGCCAGAGGCCTCTGTCTACATCAAAGAGTTCCTCTCCTCAGCATTTGAGGGGTAGGAGGGTGGGGTCAACATCCTCTCTGGGAACATGGAGCCAGTTGAGAGCCCCAAGCTGTAAGACTGGCTCTGCTGTGTGACCTGGGGCAAGTTACTCCCCATCTCTGGGCCTACTACTCCATCTCTAGTTAAAGTCACTGATCTCTAGGCTGATACCAAGACATCTCAGGGGAGGTAGGTGAGACTTACAGGGTCCTGGGGTCTATTCCGGGCCCATGGGAAGTTAAAAGGATGTTCCTGTTTCTTTCAAAGCCTTAGTTTGAATCCAGAAGATTTAACAAAGGAGAAAAGTTGAAGAAAGGAGCTGCAATGGTTAATTTTGTGTGTCTATCAACTTGGCTAGGCCATGGTGCCTAGATATGTGGTCAAACATTATTCTGGATGTTTCTATGAGAGTATTTTGGATGAAATTCACATTTAAATCAGGGATTTTGAGTAAAGCAGATTGCCTTCCATAATGTGGGTGGGCCTTATCCAAACAGTTGAAGTTCTGAATAGAATAGAGACTGGCCACCCCCCCACCCCCCACCCCATGCAAGAAAGAATTCTCCCAGCAGACCGCCTGTGGACTCAGCCTGCAATTCTTTCCTGGATCTCCAGCCTGCGGGTCCACCCTGTAGATTATGGATTTACCAAGCCTCCACAATCAAATTCCTTAAAATCAGTCTCTCTCTGGATAGATAGATAGATAGATAGATAGATAGATAAGTCTATATATTTCTCCTATAGGTTCTGTTTCTTTGGAGAACCCTTCGTAATATGGGAGCTATTCCTACCACCTACCGGAGGAGGATTGGCCTTCGAGTTGTAAAAGCATTGTGGGCTCTGCCAAGGTTGCCCAAAGATTCTGAGTCCAGCCATACCTCCCGAATGACTTCCAGGCTGCTCCCTGCAGGGCCTGTGAGATGGTGCAAGAGCCCTTTCTGGAGTCCAGGACGCTCCTGTACTAAAGGAGCCTCCTGCCCACAGGTAAGGGCCACAGGTAACAGTCAGAGAAGGCCTGGCGTGGGGTAGAGCCAATGCTGGAGATAATGGTGTTTTGATAATAATTAACATTGACTAGGTCAGGCATTGTTCTATGTGCTCCCCTCACATGATATGATTCAATCACCAAACCCCAGGAAGCAGCTACTCTTAATACCCACACTTCAGAGAGGAGGAACCCGAGGCACTGGGAGGTCAGGTTCCTCCTTAACCTCAAGCCGACACTGTGTTCTTCCGCCTGATGTGTATCAGGAGCTCTACAAATTAGTCTGCTTGCTGGTGACAAGCTTGTGAGCTAGATGGCATTATCCATATTGTTCAGATAAGGAGATAAGACTCAGAGAGGTTAAGTAGTTTCATTAGGTCACACAGCCAATAGTGGCTGAGTCAAGACACAATTCCAACTTCTTCTGGTCACATCCCAAGCTGTTGTTAGCCAGCCACGCAGCTTCCCACCCGTACTTTTTGCCTAGGAAAGACAGTTGCTATAGGGACTCCCAGCTATCCCTGCTGTGTACAAGCCTCCTGACCTCCCAGGTCACATTTTATTGTAATTATTATCATGAATCGTCATCATCTCAATGGTAATAATACCTCTGTTTGCATCATACTGTGCAGGTCATCAGGACTTCAACACACTTGCCCCATTTGATCCCCGTGGAAAGCCAGGGCGGTCCATAACATCCTCCATTGCACAGGGGCTGCTGGAGGCCAAGGGTGAAGGACGGAAGCTAACATTTGTCAAGTCTCTGCTGCCCTTCAGGGCTGTGCTTGGGGCTACACCATGCCTCGTCTAATTTATTTCTCACCACAATCCTGTGAGATGACTGCCTCCATATGACAGACGAGGAAACCGAGCACATAGAATGTCCATTGCCAGGGAAGATCATAGAAGAATGGACTTCCCCAGGGGGTTGTTAAAATCCTTTGCACTGTCCCACTCCCTGTCACTCCTGGGGCCCCAGGCTCCCCTCAACTTCACTTAACCTTCCTTTTAAGGAAATGCCCCTAAGTCTCCTCTCCCAAATTCCACTTCCTAATTTTGGTGATCTCAAGTCGTTGTTGAGAAGAAAACATCGAGAATGAGTTCATCTGCAAGAAGAGCAGGGGATGCTAGCCCCCTCCTGGCGGCTTCGCAGAGAGGAAGTGCTTTCGTCTCAAAGAGCCTCCAATCGCGGAATCAGAGGTCACGTGACTGTGTGCTCTCAAGCTGAAGAGACTGTGAGGCGTCTCCCCTGCCGCTGCTCCCCTCTCCTACCCCAACCTCTCTCAATCCCCCAAACCATAAACCCAGGCGGCATCCATGACTCCCCCTCTCCATTCCCCACATGTCTAAGCCGGTACCAACTCGGCTGGAGGTATCTGCCAGACTCCTCTAGAAGCCACAGCCCCCAACCTAGGACCACCATCTCTTCCCAGGATTACGCCAACAACCCTCCTCAACCCCATCCACATGGCTTACTCCTTTGCAAGCACCAGCTCCGTCTGCCCTCTGGCTTGCATTGCTCTGACCCTGTCCACCCTACACCCTCACCGTCTCTACTCCAACCTCTGCCTGGCTTCCCCTTGAAATTAATTCCATGTCTGCCTCCCTCGTTATACTGAAGGCTTCATAGGAGCAGAAGCCATGCCTCTCTCATTTACCAGTATGTCCCCAGGGTCTAGCACAGTGCCTGGCACAGAGAAGAGGTTCGATACACATTGGTTGAGTGAATGGATGGGTGGATGGATGGATGGACGGATGGATGGATGAATGAACGAGCCAGCAGTATTATAGCACAGTATCTTCCTGTCTTGTGTTTTTTTGCCTTCTGTTTCTGTAACCCCCAGTGAGCTTCTCCAGGCCCCTCAAGGACTGAGGCCTAAGACTGGTGGTGTGGCATGGCTCCCTCTCCACCATGGGCCAGGTTCAGCCAACTGTCCCCCATTCCGTTTCTCTATTTAATCCCGCAGAGTGTCCGGTGGTCCAGCCCTCCTCCCCCGCCCCCTCTGCCTCAGGAACAGCCCAGTGTGTCCGCCTCCCTCGCGTGCCTCTCCCAGCACCTGCCCCTTCCTCACCACTGAGCCGCACTGCACACCACATCTGCGTAGCCTTGTCCAGGTCTCCCTCCTCGGGCCACACTGGGTTCTGTTGACTCCTCCTCCTCCCTTGGATCTGACGCTCCTTGAGGCAGGCACGGGTGTAAGCTAAGGAGTTAAGCGTGTGGCCGAGAACCTCAGACGTCAGTGCCCTCCATCTTTCTCCCCCTAACAGGCTGCTTCCCCAGAATGTGGATAATAAAAATGCATCTCTGTGTTCTTCTTCAACGATTTGTGCTTTCTTACTTCTCTGCTACAGAGCCCAATTCCAACTGACTGAAACTTTAGACACGCATGAGAAGGTGACTTTCATGTTTGAGGGGAGACTAAAGTGCTGAGGCCAATATTATTGTCCTGGGCTCTGTTTTCTGGACCTGAACATCCAGGCATGGCTGCTGTGGGATGGTCAGTGCCATGGTCACTGACTCTCCTGAAGTCTTGGTCCCTGCAAATCCGAGTCTTGAGCTAAGGCCGGGATTCTTTGTTCTATTTTCTGACAAAGGCACAGCTGAGGTCACAGGCAGCAGAGCTCTGCAATGCTCCAACACAAAAAATCCTGCAATTTTCGTCCATGGAAAAGAGAAACTATAAGAACACACACAGCTCCTTCTCAGAATGGCTCTTAGTTATCCCAGTGAACTGGGGGTCACTGGGGTCAGCATCATCAAAAGGCATGCAGTGAGTGTGCTTGACAAATACTGCCCCCAAAATACTCTCTCCAAGGGGATGGATGGAAAAGGAAGGAACATTGACATTTTAGGTTTTGCATGCTTTTGTATTGTTCTAAGTTTCACAAACATGTTTTGTTTTTATAACTAAAAACAAAAAATATTTTACCCCAAAAGACTTCTCCTCTAAGTGTAGAATCAGAGAACTGCAGGATCTCGAGGGGCAATAGGGCCCTGGGGGTCCTCTAGCCCAGCCCCCTCCCTGACAGAGGAGGACATTGGGCTGGTAAAGGGGAGGGATTGGGTGCCCCAAGGTCACCCAGCTTGTCACCACCAGACAGGAGGTCTTTGGAATCCATTTCCCAAACATCCATTTATAAATTAATTGTTCCACAGCTAATCCAATGGAACATGGGCTGCTGCAGAAAGCGTGGCCTGAAATTTCCCCAAGAAAAAAGAAAAGGCAATTAAGGGTGTGCTGAAAAAACTGAGTGTGATCGTTCTGGAGGTGGGCTTGTTAAAGCTCTGAATTGAGTGAGAAAATGCTGAGAGAACATGGACAGGGTAAGTGAGGCCACTGAGACTAAAGAACACTTTAGACATAGACAGCATCATCCTGTCTATATGGCTACAGACATTTCTATATTCCATTATCTGTGTATTGGGAGAGAGAGAGAAAGCAGTTGAGTGACATGAGGATGGGGAGGTAGGGGATGGGTGACTGATGGAGAGGACCAGGCAATTTAATGGCTTCACCATTCCCAAGCTCCAGGGAGAAAATCCAAGTTGCAAGAAGATGGGAGAGCATGGAAAGAGATGGCCCCTGGAGCCCTTTGGAAATCCTGAGAGGGGACTTGGGAGGTCAGAGGGCCAGAAGGTGATGCTCGCCCACAAGCTAGGGTGAGTCAGAGAGGCGAGGGTCCTTCTTTTTCTGCTGTTTGCTGGTGTTGAATCTTAAGATATCACCAAAGCAACATGCTGATGAGGAAAAACAGAATTTATTCTTACTGCAGTAAGGGCGAGTTCTACTTCACAGAGTCTTAGGGGTGTTCAGGAGCTAGTCTGACAAAGTCAAGACGTTTACTGGGATTTTGAAGTCTGGTTTAAGACGAGTCTTTCAACCAGTGGGAAAGGCAGAGCTTGATTAGGATTGGGTAAGGCTTATGACATAGTAGGGTAGGATTGGTGGACTCAGCTAGGCAAGGACTTTGAGGCAAGGGGTTCAAAGGGTATTGGGGTGTGAACTGTCATTTGATGCTTTCTATCGAAGAGTTGGTATGTCTCTCAGGAAGTTCCTGGAATGAAGAATAAAGTGATTTGCAACTTTTATCTTGCTGGGAGAGAATTTTCTAGAATGGTTGTTGAAGAGTTTTCTAGAATGGTTCATAATGTTATGTTGATGAAGGAGAATAAGTGGTGTAGACTGTAAGCTGTGTGGGTGTAGATGACTTCCATTCCCACTGGGATGACTACCCTGGAGTGCTATGCTCAGTTCTGGGCAGCCAACTTCAAGGAATGTTAACAAATTGGGTCATGTCCCGAGGTCAACGACAGGGAACATGAAGCGAAGTTGGGAAATGATCAAAAGAACTGAAGTATTCAGCCTGGAGAAACAAAAAGTCTGGCACTTGCTCCACAGCAAAAGCCTGCTGGGAGGATGAGGAAGTTGCCCTATTCTCTAAGGGCCTAGAGGGCAGAATTAAGACCAATGGATGAGGGGCAAAGAAGCAGGTCTCTGTTTAGCTTAACAAAGAACTTTCTAAGAGTTAGAAGGGATGGGCTGTCTCACAAGGTGCTCAGCTCTCTGCCAGAAAACTACTCAGGTAGGTGATGTTGCCATTGACGTAGAGGCCATTCACGCATTTACTTATGGGTTCTTCTCTCTCTCTCTTTTTAAAGTACTACCCATATGTTAAGGTCAAGTTCAAATGCTACCTCCCTTCTTGAAGCTCTTTAATCCCTCCCCAATGGAAAACAATCAATAATTCTGGTTGCCTATATTGTTTCCATGTCATTATCACCATCTGCCTACCATTACGGGGAGGCACTGCCTCTGGCTCACTGGGTGATTTTGAGCAGGCCATGTCCTCTCTCAGCCTTGGTGTTCTCATCTACCAGACGATGGGTTTAGGTAGGAGTTTAAGCCAGCCTTGCATGTAGTGGATCTCAGTGACCTGAAAAGATCACAAAAGCTAAGACACAGATGGACATGAAGCTGTCCTCATAAGAAGTCCTGTTATCTAACCTAACAGGGAGTCCTGACACAGGGTGATTCCATGTGTAGTTGAAGCAGCACATCAAGGATGTCAGGGCTCTGGGATAGCTTCTCTGGGACTCTCTTGGGTTTCCCCTCATGGTCCAAGATGGCAGCCACAGCTGCAAGTAACACTTCCTCATACAGACATGCCCCAATACAGGAAAGAGCCAGTACGGGGTCTCTGTTTACGAATGAAGAAAATCTTCCCAGCAGCCCTCGCTGGTTTCCCTTTTCCTCTCATTGGCTAGGGTGGAGTCACATTGATGTGCCTCAACCAGTCACTGGCAAAAAGAAAGGAATTAGCTTGATTGACTTAAACTGGTCAATGTGCAAGGGGAGTGTCCATGAAACACATGGGCACCCAGTATCTGAACAAAATCGGGGCGCCATCAGCAGGAAAGAAGGAAGAGCTATTGGGCAAAGAACACAGTCTGCCACAGCTGGAATTTCTGACTAGGCAATTCCTGAGGTTGGCTCCAATTCTTTGATTCTATTTCTAGGTTTCTTTCCAGTTTGAGAATCCTAATTTTTATAAGTATAGTCATGTGCCACATAACGATGTTTCCGTCAACAACTAACTACATATATGATGGTGGTCCCATAAGATTAGTACCATACAGCCTAGGTGTGTAGTAGGCTATACCATCAGATTTGTGTAAGTTCACTCTATGATGTTCACACAACGGCAAAATCGCCTAATGATGCATTTCTCAAAATGTATCCCCGTCTTTAGGCGATGCGTGAGTGTAGCCACTTCTTTCTTAAAAAGTGCATTTCTGACTTTCTTATGGCCCAATTTTCCTCTTCCACTCCTTGTCTTTGAGGCTGCAATTAGCCCCTGGTGACACATTTGGCATGTGAATGCTGTGAACACAGTCCTGATGAGCTGGGTGCAGGCCCAGACAGTAAATGCAGGCAGCTAATTGCAGTTTTATTCTCTTCTTCAACTTCCCTTCAAAAAAAGAAATAAGAGGAGACTGCAAAGCGAAGCATGAGCTGAGGAAAGGCTGGTTGCTGAGACACACCCTCCTTGGTTCTGCTCTGAACCAACTCCTTCCCGGTCTCAATATGGACACGCATCTTGGAGGCTGAAATGAGGTGGAGAGATGCTCGATGGGTTGGTCTCTCTCATCTGTCTAGGACTCTTGAGATAACCAGGGTTATCCTGAAATAACCCAAGCTGGCAGCATAAGCCAAACTCTGCCTTAGTGTCCAGGCCCTGAATGCCAGGACATGGAACAGGGGTGGCTGGGCCTTTGGCTTTCTCTGTGTGAGATGGAGCCCTTCCTCCCAGTAAGACCCATATAGCCAGGATTCTTGCAAAATAGGAAAGGAGAGGTTAGATTCTGGGCAAGCAAACAATAAAAGACCAAAGTCCACCATGTGGTTTCAGAGGATCTGGCTCTTCTCCCGACTCAGGCCCGGCTCTCCAGCCTCTGTCCACCCACTTGCAGCCCCGGCTCCCTGTGTTCTCATGCCGAGCAATTCATCCACGGGACACGCCAGTAACCTGCATTTGCCAAACGGCAAGCAGGGGAGAAGGAAGGCAGAACGCTCAGTCTGCCATTATTTCTCATCAGTTTCACAATTTTTTTTTCTTCTGTTTCATTTGTTGGAGTCATTGATTATGCTTACTGAGTGGGTCTTCATCCTCTTAGCTATTATCTTTTTTTTTTTTAAAGATTAGCACCTGAGCTAACATCTGTTTCCAATTTTCTTTTTTTTTGCTTCTCCCCGAAGCCCCCCAGTATGTGGTCATATATCCTAGTTGTGAGTGCCTCTGGTTGTGCTATGCGGGACGCTGCCTCAGCATGGCCTGATGAGTGGTGCCATGTCCGCCCCCAGGACCTGAACCGGAGAAACCCTGGGCTGCCGAAGCGGAGCGTGCGAACTTCACCTCTCGGCCACGCCATGGGGCGGGCCCCCAGTTTCACGATTTTGCATCTAAACTGCACATGACAAACGTGGAAGTTGGAAGACCAGAGTTGCAGGCTGCACAGCAGGCAGTGAGGACTGGCATCCGAATGACAGGTCATGTTGACGATGACATGCTGACGAAGGGCGTTGGTTAGAAACCACCTCTCTCACACCCAGTCACTGAAGCCTCGAGTGTTCCAGACCCTGTGCTGAGTGCAGGTGAGGTGACAGAGAGGACTAAGACTGGGATCTGCCCTGGCGGAAGTCACAGACAGCCTGCTGGCGGTAAGGCACACCCAGGGGCACTCAGGACCCAGGCAGGCTGTGTGGGTTCTGCTAAGTCAGGACAACATCGCAGTGAATCATGGCTGGTTCCCCAGCACCTCAAATAAGATTTAATCATTATTGATTTCTTACTATGAGCCAGCTCCGTGTTAAGCATCTTACATATGTGATTTCATTTAAATCTTACTTACAACTCTATGCACCTGGTAATATTATTCACAGGTGAAGAAACTGAGGCCCAGCATGAAGTAGCAGACACAGGATTTGGACCGAGAGCCTCTGATTCCAGAACTGGCAGCCTTAATTGTTATACGACGCTACCTCTAGCATCAGGCATATAGTAGATGCTCAAAATGTATTTGTTCAATGCCTGAGTGAATGAATAAAATACCAAAGAACAATTTAAGCAAAGCCCTGTGGGAGCTCAGAAAAGAGAATTCTGGTTGGGATGATTAAAGGAAGCTTCCATGAAATCCTGCTTAGGCTCAGGTTCATGGAGCGTATAGAGAGATAGAGAGAAGCGCATGAGTGGCAGGCAGATGCTAAAGTGGCCCCAAGATCCCCTCCTCCTGATGTTCATGCCCTTGCGTAATCCCCTCCCCATGAGTGTGGGCAGGACTTCTGACTTGCTTCTAAGCAATAGAATATGCAAAGGTGGCTGATGTCACTTCCATGATGACATGACATAAGGTTGCAGTGCCTGTCTTGTGGGAAGATGCTCTTCCTTGCTGACTTTGAAGAAGCAAGCAGTCATGGGAGTTCCTGTGGCAAGGGACCAAGGGCAGGTTCGGGCCACCAACCAGCCAGGAATGAGGGCAGCCTTTGGCTGAGAGCCAACAAGAAACTGAGGCCCTTGGTCCAACTAGCTGCAACAGCCAGGTAAGCTAGGAAGCTGATCCTTCTCCAGCTAAAGCTTGAGATGACACCACAGAAATTATGAGATAATAAACGTGTACAGTTTTAAGCCGCTAAGTTTGCGGTAATATTGTTGTGTTAATAGATAACTAGTATAGCATCATCAGCAAAGAAAATAGCAGAAGCAAAGGCCTGGAGGTGAAAAGCATGGGGAACATTAGGAAATTTCTGCTCATTCTATGTGGCTGGAGCAAATCTATGAAGTGAGTCCCAGGGGGTGGAGGTTGGAAAGGTGGGTTGGGGCCACCCTTGGGGGCTTTCAAAGACAGAATGAGCTGTCGGGGCTCTGTTCTGTAGGAAAAGAGTTTCCAGTGCTGGCAGATCCAGGGAGAGATCTCGATGGGGAGTGAGTAGGTCCATTTGAGCAACTCTCAGATTATAATATATTGGTGAATGTCTACAGGTAAGTCTTGTCTCTCTCTCTGGGGCTTCCAAATAGGGCTCTGGCTAAGAAGATCCTGAGGTAGGTAACACCAAGTCTCACTCTTTGGCGGACTCAAGTCAGCTTGTGACAGAGTAGAAATCAGGAGCTGGGGCCTCAGGGAGACAAGGACAAATCTGAGTTGTGTTGGTTCCCTCAGCCACCCTCATCCTCACAGGACTCAACCCAGGACTGAACCCCCAGTTAGGGTCCAAAGGGACCTCCGGGAACCCTCAGGGCCACAGCTGAAGGGGGTCAGCCTCAAGCTGCAGTAACATCAGCTCGCTCGTAGCCAGTGGAGAAACTGCCGTGGCGTTTTGAAATTGACTATGGAGCATGCAAAAGCATGGTAAATAATGAGTGTGGTTTTTAAATTCAAGAGTTGGTAGATGGATTAAAACAAAAAGAATTGGTTTCATCTTTTGAAAAGGCTATCCGGTGAAGACCTCTTAGCGCTGACTCCCTCTCCTTGTAATCAGTTAGCTGAATGATTCAAAACCACTCATCTTAGTGGGGGCCAGGGAGACAGAAGTCAAGGAAGCCCAGCTGGCATTGTGACATGGTGTGGGGTCTCTAGCTCCCGGGGGGAGGAAGACGTGAAAAGAGCACCTTGTTTAGATGGGGTTCAGGGCAAAAAGAGCTGCTGTGTCTCTCATATTTGGTTATTGGGAGCGTGGTCAGAAGTTTAGCTCACTGGTGCCTGATGGTCCTGGAATGTTCTGGTTAGAAAGGGAGCAATCAGGTCAGGGTGGAGAAAAAAGAAATGGGAGGCAGTGCAGCAGCCCTGGAAGCATCACTACCCCGCAGGGAATTTAAAATGTGAAGTCCCTCAGGACCAGAAACGACAAGGGAGTCTGGCCAAAGCTCGGAGGAATAAGACACCCAAGGGGAAAACCAAGGCCACATTCCAACCGTTCCAGTCACTGTCCCTGGTTACAGAAAGAAAAGCCACTTTAAAGGGCATCCTGGAGAGAAGAATTTCATTCAGTCAACGGATATCTCCAGGCCTCCTGTGGCACCAGACGCTGAGCTGAGTATGGGCCACGACGAAGGGATAAGTTGTGGCTCCCTCCTCCAGGAGCTCCAGGGCCGGTGGGGTGGGAGCAGGAAGCCGGCGGGCTCTTACAGGGACCTAACAGGGATCTGTCCAGCAGGCTCCAGGGGATGGGTCTGCCCCAGGACAAGCCATAGAGCGAGCAGGCGATTGCTGATTGCCAAATGGACCAGGGTGGGAGGCCGTGGCAGGTGCGCATAGGCACACTGTGGGGAGTGCACCACAGACATGAGGCTGGAAGCCTGGTTTCAGGGCCAGACTGAATCCCAAATCGTGTTTTTGAACAAATCAGCTCAGGAAGCTCTCTGGCTCCTGCCTAAGCTACCATTTACTCTGAGGAAAGCGGTTTGGAATAGGGGCACAGACTGACTTCCCCTTCCTCTCAGAGACTCCCTCCAGTAAGTTTTGAGGTGCATCTTTCTCGCTGGGTCTCACTTTAGAGATTTCCTGCTGAAAAAGAAACATTGGTGACTTTTGGTGGGGAGTGGATCCTGTTGTCTTACCTATCATCATTGTCACTCAAGGACCTCCCATTGCCTAGGACAGAGTCTAAAGCCCTCATTCAGGTCTTCACCGCCCTCCATGCACTGCCCTCCAGTTTCCTGCCCGGGCCATTTCCCACCACCCTCCTACGTGGACCCGTCACTCCAGAGCCACCAAATCCCCGGAGAACTGAACCTGCCTCTCCAGCTTCTGGCTGACATCCTCTCCCTCTTCTCCATCTCCACACACCTAAATACTACCCATCCTTCAGCCTCAGCTAATGCAGCCTTCCCCTCTGGTCCATTCCCACTTCCAGCTGGGAGTGATTGCCCCCTCTCATAAAATCCCATAGCCCTGCATGCAGCCACACCTCTTCTGAGGCACTTAGCACTTGCTCCCCTGCAGGGTGGTGACTTGTATCTCTGTGTTTGTTTTCCTGCAAGACTGTAAGTACTGGAGTCCATCACATCCTTATTGTACCACTTCGTAACCAGCTGTCTGACCTCATAGCAGTGGTAAGATGTGTTTCTCGTCTAGAAGAGTGGAGCTTGGTAGGACGTTTATCCTCTCAGGGTGAGAAGAATTCCATTTCAGGTACTCCAGGGGAGAAATAACCACAACACAGCCCAGCTTAAAAGACCTTGCCACCATCTTTCTCCAAGCAGCTTGTTTAACCTCACTAAGTCTCAGTTTCTGCGAAACATGGGCATAATATAGAATTTACCTTAAAGAATCTTTGAGGTTTACGTGAGAAGACACATGAAAATTGCTTAGCAGAGCACCTACGCATTCCATTAGTTTATTCAACAAATACATATTGAGCACCAATCATGTGCCAGGCGCTCGGGAGATGGCAGTGAATGAGACAGACCAAGTTACTGCTCCAACAAACCTATGTTCATCAAAGCTCATGTAAGCAAATGAGTAAATAATATAGCATGAGAGGCTGACAAGTGTTTTGAAGAAAATAAACCAGGATAAGAGATGGAGAGATCTAGTTTAGCAAAGACCTGAATTAAGAGAAGGAGCTGGCCATGCAAGTCCTGGGGGAAGGTCATTCCTGGCAGGGACCAGCGGGAATAGGTCCGAGCTTGTTACACTTGTAACCCAATGGCCAGTTCCTTTCCTCTGCTCCAGAGGCTGTATCTTCTGAGACAGGGAAAGTTAGGAGATGGACCTTATCTTTACTCCAGCCAGGCCTTCACCTTCAAAGAGATGGTCCTCACGGTTCAGGAACCTGGAACAATGGAGGCCACCAGCCATCACTGATCAGGGAAGACTGCAGACTTCCCCTAGCTGTTCCAAACCCTGCCCCACCTGCCTCAATGCCTCACCTTCTCTGGTCTCCAGGGAAGGTGTAAGTGTTTCTTGACTTAGGGGTCATCGTTACTATGTCATGTGCAGACAGAGTCAAAGAGGGAGTGAAAGTTCCTGGGGGGGGGGGGGGGGGGGGGTTGTCCCACGGGGATACGCCCCAGGCTTTTGGAAGTCACCTCCAAGGATCTCCCTTCTTCCCTAACTCTCCGCCTTCTTTCTCCCTTCCTGCAGCCCACTCCCTCACAGTGTTTCTCAGCCAGGGACCATGTTGCCCCTCCACCCTCATTCCAGGAGGGGATGGAATGAGAAGGCAGCATTTTTGATGGTCACAATGACTGGGAGGTCAAATGCTCCTGGCATTTAGTGGGCTGGGGGCAGGGAGGCCAACCATCCCATAATGCGCAGGACAGTTCCACACAGTAAAGGATTGTCCTGGCCGAAAGGTGAATACCAACATTAATCCCTCAACATCCCCTCAAATGTCACCACATCCCTTTCTTCCCTACCTGAATTCTGTCGTTTGTCTCTTTAGAAATAATCAGACCTCAGTCTACCAAACTCACCATTGTGTGTCTGGCACATTTGACAGCCTCAGGTGGGAAATGCCGGTGCCTTCTGTCTCCAAGCAGTTACTGCTGCTCCACCGAGAGAGAGAAAGGGCTGCTGCCCAGAGGGAGGGGCAGCTCTGGTCCCGTGCCTGGGCCAGTGGAGGAAAATGGTGGTAAGTTCTCGCAAGCTGGCCTGTGTTGCAGTCAGTTCTTCCCTGGAGTACCTCAAATCAAATAGTTCTCACCACCGAGAGGAGAAATGTTTCTCCAAGCTCCACCCTTCTAGATGAAAAAATACATATTACCCCTACCAACACCATACCCATCACGCTCAGACTTAGATTACAAAGCTTCCTGTATGAACTTGGCAACAGCGGCCAACGCCTCTCCATCAAAGGCAGAGGTGGTGCTGGCAGGGCTGGATCCTCAGTTTGCCTCGCCATTTACCATCATCATCATCATCATCATCATCACGATTATTAATAGTACAAGGCCTTGCACAGAGCCTGAGACTCGCGGGAGCTACGTCATTGGAGGGTCCTGATTGCATGGATGACTGTTAGGAAAAGATGAGGCAAAGCCTGGCTCCCACGAGCCAAGGTTCTCCGGCAAACTGACTTTCTGATTTGCTTAACCAGCGGCCTAATGCTTGATTAAAAGTGCTCGAGAAAAATTCTCTCGAGAGGAGGAAAGGTGCCAGGGGGCACTGAAGGGCTCATTTTTCATTCTTTAACTTGGGGATTTGGCAGGAAAAGGGGCGATGACTATTCCCTGCAGAAAGCAATGCTCCAGATGGCTCCTGAGAGCCAGCCCGGGGAAGCTGCTCCTCGGCAATCTCCTCCACCAGCGTGACTTTCCAAACACTTAGGCCAAAAGTAGCATTTGTGGGAGGACTAAGGCAGGACCCCTTCCAGCCTGTGTTCTGTCCCACTCTTCCCAAACTGGATGTGTGTGTCTGTTTACTAAAACAGTCAGTAGATCCCACCTGTCCACAGAACAAGGTGCGCCAGTAAGGGTCCTTTCAGGAAACAGTGGCCACTCAATGGGGAAGTGGCGCAGAGACAGAGGTACGGACACGGCTGGCAGCACTGGGGAGCAGTTACCACCCTAGGTCTGAAGGGGCATGGGAAGGAAAGATGGCCAGAGTCCTGAAGGTGAGATGTGGCTGCAGGGCCATTGGCAGAGGCTGTGGCCAAACCATATAGTCTAGCAGGGGGACAACCAGGGAGACAAATGCCTCCATCTCAATCTCCGCTTGTGGCGGAAGGCAGAGAGCATGGGAACTCACTGGTGCAGCCCGTATGTATCAGCCTCCTGGCCCAGAACAGGGGGGACGGATCGGGGAACTTGTACAAACCATTCCAGCCTTAAGGCGGTAACCGATAGTTTAGTAGATTAGCGATTTTGTAGATTAGCGATTTACAACTTAAGCTGGGCTCAGTTGGGTAGTCCTTCTGGTCTGTCTGAGCTGCACCTGGCTTGGCTCATCTTGGCTAGCCTCAATCCTGTGTCTGCAGTCAACTGGTGGGTTGGCCAGAACCAGCTAGTGTAGGATGGCCTTGTCTGAGGTTGCTAGCGGGACAAGGGCGTCTCTTGATGTGGATCTCTCGCACCCTCCATGTTGCTAGCCTGGGCTCGTGTACAAAGCAGACAAAGGGCCCAAGAGCAGCAAGCAGGCACACCCCAAAGTACAAGCCCTTCCAGCCCTCTGCTTATACTGCATTTGCTTCTGCACCTTTGGCCAAAACAGGTCACAGGGCCATCCCGGTTCAAGGGGTAGAAAAATAGATTCCATCTCTTGAAGGGAGGAGAAGAACATGTGGCTATTTATTGCAACCTACCATCATCTGTGCTCAGCTATAATTATTCGCATTCCTCTCACATGCAAAATACGCTCTCCCATATCCCAGGGCCTCCAAACCTGCATCCCTCCCATCTGGGCTTGTTCCTTTAGTAGTGGCTTTGGCTACGTAGCAAACCATCCCAGCACTTGGAACCTGAAAACAACAACCATTCATTTAGCTTACAATTTTGCAGGTTGGCCCTTTGGGCTAGGCTCATCTGGGAAGTTCTGCTGATCTCTGCTGGGCTCACCATGCATCTGTGGTCAGTGCTCCTCCACATGACCTCTGGTCTTTCGGCGTGCTCCACATGGTGGCAGGATTCCAAGAACAGCAAGAGAGGACAACCCCCAAGGTGCAATAACTTTTCAAGCCTCTGCTTATGAGCAACTGCTCACATCCCGTTGGCTGAGCAAGTCACATGGCCGAGCTCAGACTCAGAGCAGGAGAGCAGTGAAAGGCACAGGGCAAGGGGGCATGGATCCAAGGAGGAAGTAATTGATGATCGTTTTGTAATTACTCTGCCACAATGGAGTGGAGACTGGAACTGGAGAGACAAAGAGAGAATGTGCAGCTCACAGGGCTAAATTTTGTAACGCAGCATTCAAGACTCTTGAGAGTGGGTCCCAACATCAACTCTACTTGTCTGACCACACCCCACACACCTGCCAAACTGGCTCTTGACAGTTTCACGTACCTGCCCTGGCTTTTTGGTCTTCCTGCCATTGTCCTCTGGATTTTCCCCTATCTTTACTTGGCCAAATCCTCTACATCCTTCTTAACCCAATTCAGAGCCACCTTCTCCCAGATATCTCCCCTGATTCTCATCCCTGGCCCCTTCCCCCACCACACACACACACACACCAGCACTGCCACCACCACTATCACCAAGCTGGAGTGACTCTAAATTCCTGCCTATAATTTCTAGAGCCCTCTCTATGCCTCTTGTCGGACACTTATTTGCAGGTGGATGTTCTCTCCTTTCTTGGACTGTGAGCCACCAGAGGGCTGGGTCCTTGTGTTGTCCACTCTTTGTCTCCCCTACAGCGCCCAGCACAGACTAGAGGTCCTCCTCATCTGAGGAGGTCAGTGCTGAACAATTGGAAGACTACAGAAGCAGTTAGTGCAACAGAGCCAAGAAACACCTGTCGGCAAGGACCCAGTCAGGAAGTCTGTGCCTCCAAGAAGCAGCTTACAGGAATTAGCAGAGAAAAACCCAGAAGAGCAGGAGTGAGGACACTGAATGAGGGGCAGGGCTGTGGGTTCGCCAGAAGACCAGAGGCCAAAGTCACGAGGAGACAGTCCTCAACTCCAGCCGAGGAAGAACTTCCTCTAAGAGAACAGTCCAGATTTAGAACAGGCTGGCAAGAAGGGTGAGCCACCCCAAACAGGCAGTGTATCAGTCTTCTGGTTAGTTTCTGAGGGAGTGTTTTCGCGGAGGCCTTAGTCTATTTGCATATTAATAATTCCTTCGTTAGCCTCACGTTGCACCTTGGCATGCAGGAGTGCACATCCACAGGCTCACGGAGGAAGGGCTTTTGGGAGCCCGCAGCTCTCTTCATGGGCGAGCCCGCTCTGGGTCTGGCAGCCGGCCAGTTCCCTGAGAGTCGGCTAGGCACTGGCACATCGTGTACCGCGGGCAAACTGACATGTGGTTAGATTAGGGGAGGAAGGTGTGGGAGGGGAAGGTAGATGACTGGGCAAGTGTCAGTCTGAAGGCATTCTAAAATGTTAGGGAGGGCCATTCCAGTCAATTTCCTACCACACACAGACACACACACACTGGCAGACGTCTGAGGGGTGGGACATCCTCCCCACTGTCAGAATCCAGTAGCTCAGCCAAGCAGGGCTTCTCCCCTAGGATGGAGGGAGGAATTGAGAAGCCCCCTGTGGGCCCACCCTTCCCTGACACTGACACTCTTGACCACCAGACTCCCTTAGGTTCTAGGTGACAACAGTGCCCCAGAGAGGGGACACAGCCTCCCTAAAAGCCAGAATGTGCCAGGACTAGAACCAGGTCTTCTGTTTCTGAGTGCCAGGAGTGACAGAAGGAAGGGGTGCTCATATCGGGGGAAGGTGGCTCCCAGGTGGCACCATGCCTTCGGGTGGGCAGTGAGCAGAGGACTCCGCCCCAGGAGCTGGGCCTAGAGTGGCCCTTCTGCCCCTCCCAATAATGTCCTTGGGAACAAAACTCCCCCAGGGCCCAAGCCCCTTATCAATATGTCACAACCCTGCACATTCTACAAGGCCTAGCTCAGATGACACCTCCTCCTCTTGTCTTCCCGTAAATCACCAAGATTTTAACGCAAATGTGACTTCACACCCTCTCCGGAGCTTGGCACTTCTTCATGGCTCTGGTCAGACTGCTTCTGGAATTTTAGTTAGTTGTGTGTATACCTTCTTGATGACCCCTGACCATGAACTCCTTAGACTCACGTTGTTCCCTCTCCCCGTTTCCATCCTCAACGCCCAGCCCAGGACCTGGCTCAAGGGCAGCATGTGACAAACACAAGCTGGATTCATGATGTCTCTTTGTCTTTCCCCCACCAGCATGACAAGACCATCTTGTTTTCTTGTTGGCCAGCACCAGCGCCTTCCCAATAAATCAGACATACCTTTCCCTCTCTCCTTTCCACTTCTTTTGGATGAACGGGAACAGTCCCTCGGGTCTCCTTGTTGGGAAACTTTCGGGTCACTCGCCACTGTCTCAGATACTCACCAGGGCTGGGGCGTATTCTCCAAAACTCAGGAGGCCCTCAGTAGATAGGGTGGAATTTGATGGACAGCTGCAAATTCCAAAATTGAATTCCACCTGCAAAGCCCTGTGAACAGCTCTGACATCACCAGCCTCCCCAGTGACTGCCATCTGCGCCGCCCCGTACTGGCTGGAAGTTTCTTCCTATTTGCCACCAGGTGTGCCAATCCCTGTGGGCTGAGCTCTCCTTAGGGCTATCTGAGGATGGAGAGGGCTCTTTCACATAAAACATTCCATCTGAGAGTACCAGCTGAAACCACTCACTCTCTTCTGCCTATGAAGAAGAACCCAATTAATGCCGGAACAGCCTATACAGTTTCAAGAACCCGGCCCTTCTCCAAAATCCCAGTCCTTTCCACATGGAAGCCCAAGGAACCCAAAAGGAAAGTTGACGTTCTCCTCAAAAGCAGATGTCAGCTCAGTGGATCTCAAGTGCATCCCGCAGAATCCCTAGCAAGCAGGTGATTCAGAATGGATGGGCTGGAAGAAAAGCACAAAGCTGCTAGACCCTGAGCCACAGGGGCAGACACTTGAAGACCTGGGGAGAAAGTTTTCACCGCCCTCACCACCCCATGGTTTCTGCTTGTTTACAGAAAAGTCAGATGATTTTGTCCAGAATTTAGATATTTTGCATCATGACCCCGAGCCTTCTAGTCTCTTCTCCTGCTAGACCTCCAAACCTATAGCCATCTTGGAGCATGTGTGCTCCCCAAATATGCCCAACTCATCCCACCTACAGGTCTTTGTTCCATCTATGGAAACATCCTTTGTCTTAGGATGGATTCTTGGACCTTGAGGTGTGGGTTCAAGTGCAAGTATTTTGGGGAGACAGGGTGGGGGAGATGATCAAGAAAACACCAGTAGGATAATGGGGAGGGAAGGAAGTCAATAAATTATCAGTATAAAATCATTGAGTAGATTCCCATCATGGGCAACTAAGTTTCATTTCTGCCGCGGAACTCTGGAAGACAGTGTAGGACCCACTTCAGAGCTGTCCCCACCCGAGAGTAGAGGGACCTGGGTTGTTTCTTCACCATCATTCACTGGTGGTGAGGTTCTGCGGGGTCAGGGGAGGCATCGACCCTGCAGTATGCAAGTCCAGCTTGCACAGGAATAGTGACTGCCCAGGGCATGTGGGCAGGGCACCAATAGTGTCGCCCTCCCCTTCCGTGCCTCTCTTCCCTCTCCCACCACCATTTTTTAGTTTCTCCAAATGACCTGCTCACCAAAGCACAATGACACTTCCCCCCAAAAGCTTTTCTGGTGTTCAGTCAGAACCAACGACTGTAGCCTCTGGTACCCACAGCCAATCACAGTGCAGCTGTTACAAACCCTCATGTCCGGTCTTTACATTTTACCCTTCAATCAGCTTGGTGTTCAAGGCCACACTGGCAACCGGGCTGCGTGGTGGTGACGCTGGTCCTCCTGCATTGATTTCGCTCCTTTCTGCTTTACACGCAGTGATGTCTGTGGTTTGTACACTCATAGTAGGTCTTTAATCCCAGGAACATTAGAAGTTAGAAAATACCTCTTTAAAGTACCATTTGGTACTTTTGCCTGAATCTGCTCTTATTGCAAAAATGAAAATTTGGATGAAGTAGTGTATGGTAATTGCTGGGTTATTATATAATATTAACAGTTTTATTTGCATGAAGAGATTATATCTATGGTCATATAAAAATAAGAATAAATACCTCAATCCAAATTGCTCCCTCCAGGTTACCTGGAGCTGTGATGTATGTGTACACTGAAAGCATCTGCTCTTGCTCTGAAGAAAGAGGAGAGAATGCAAATTGAAGGAAACAAGGAAGGAAAGAAGAAGCCCCAAACCCACAGAAGGTTAAAAATGGCTGCCTGTTACACCACACATGTGATTGTGTCTCCTGAGGAGTATGGCTCTCCCTGGGTTATTGACTGTTTCTGAAGGTCATGTCCATCTCCCAGCAGCAGGCAGAAAATCCAGAAGTCTGACTCAGCCTCTAAAACAAAGAAACAGGACCACCTAACAACAAAAGTGGCAACAGAGGCTGGGTGAGCAGGAGCCTGCAAAGTGATGGAGAAAGTTCTTGTCTAAGGGAGGAGGCTGGACCCTTCTATTGGCCAGAAAGATCCAACTCTAAGAGTGTAAGTGCCAGAATTCAGTTCAGTAGCTTCACATATGTCACCACTTCCAATTCCAAGCAGGTGACCTGCTGTCCTGGCCTCCCAGGTGTCCCAAGTGATGGGTAGAGAGGATCACCTCATCCTTGGAGTCACGATGGGTCTGCTGGCTACCATGGCCTTTCCTGCTTGCTGCATTTATTTACTGGGATCACCACTATTGTCTGCAGAACCACCTCAGCATGAGGGCTCCCTGGGGCAGACACTCTGCTGTCTCCGTTTTAGGATACCCAGTTCCCAACACAGTGCTTGTTGTAGGTGTTATTGTATCCGTGACATCCGTACTTGCCACGTAAATGAGTCACATTTAAGTGTTCTGCAGTCTCCTTCCTCTTAATGCCCCTTGGCTCCTCCTGAAGCCCTAATCTCTCCCCTCCTCTCCCTCAGTTCCTCTCCTGGTCCCTGTCCACAGAGTCCATTGATGGATGAGTTTGGTTCTGGACCTAAAGGAGACAGTTACAGTTGCATACATCTTTCAGGGTGAGGAGTGGGCATCTGGATACCTGAAAGAAACAAAGCATACTATAACCAAACTTATATTCCTACTTATTGACCCACTCATAAGAGAGGGTATTTTTGTCAGAGAATTGTAATAGAGACTCACATCTACCGCCTTTCCTCCACTCAAAAATCCTGCTCAGGGCCTGCCAGGTGGCATAGTGGTTAAGATCACGTGCTCTGCTTCAGTAGCACTGGGTTCACAGGTTCGGATCCTGGGTGTGGAATTACACACTGCTCATCAAGCCATGCTGTGGTGGTGCCCTGAATACAAAAAATAGAAGAAGACTGGCACAGGTGTTAGCTCAGGGACAATCTTCCTCAAGCAAAAAGAGGAAGATCGGCAACAGACGTTAGCTCAGGGCACTCCTCACTAAAAAAAAGTCCTGCCCATCACTCAACGTTCATCTCAAACATCACCAACCCCTGAGGCATGAACGATCCCCAGCCAGTCATAAGGCTCTGTCCTGCAAGCCCACACACACCGCCTTTGCTACGGCACTCACAGTTTACTGCCTTCTACCACACTACTCAAATCCAGACTGCAGGTCCTGGTGGGTCTGATTCATCTCTGTCCCACCTCACCCCAGCCCAGCTCCCACCCCCAGGGCCTCGTTGAGACAGGAGGTAAGCTGAGTAAATTGAGTTGCGTAGGATAAAAGGAAGGATAGCCGGGAGCATAACTTGGCTGGATGGATTTCCGTTTAACTTCCCAAGAGGCCACTGTCTGAGCTCTGAGTCTGGGAAGTGGTGTCTACCTGGCCCGGGACCTCCCCTCCTGGGCTGTTGGCAAGAACCCAGCTGACTCTCCCTGTCCTCTTGTAGCCTTACCACAACATTCCCCAGCTCATCATACAACTCTTGAGGAGGTTTCTTGTGAAGACAGAGTTGGGCAAGACTCATAAAAACCCCACGAGAGTGGCCCTGAAGGAGCTTCTCACCAAGGCTTCTGTGCCTTCTGCAGCATGCCTGTCAAGTAGACTTCCAGCCTTGGCTTGAACAACTGTTCTGATGGGGAGCTAGCACCCCTGTCCTTGGACAGCTGAGCCTGGGGGACACTTTCCTTAGATTCACGTCCACTGCCTGAGCCCAATTCTACCCCTGGCGGCTGCACGGAACAAATCCCCTCCCTCTTCCCCAGAGCAGCCCTTCAGATGTTTGGGGACAGCCCTCTTGTCCTCTTGAGTCTTCTTTCTCCAGACTAAACATCCTCAGCTCTTACACTGTTTTTACTTGTCCCACCAAGGCTACTGTTTTTAAGTGCTCTTGAAAGAACATTCTCTGTAAGGTGTAATAGAAATGAGTAGTCTGTTGATACTGACCCAATTCCTTGTTGAATCTCAGCAAGAATAAACACTTTCACGTCTCTCCAGTGGTGCAGAAATAACTGGCAAGAGTCGCATTCGTACACACACTTGCTCAACTCTTGCCAACCGAAGGAGATTGTGCTAGTTTGAAGAGAGTGCGTGGGTGCCGGCTTTGTAGAAAAACAGAAGGTCAGCCCCCAATTCAGTTGTTATTTTTTTTCTTTAAGTGTCTATGAGTGTAAAGCAAGGAGACAGAGAGCCAATAACTCAACTGAAAATTTTCCTTTGAGAACCTTAGGGCAGGGCCTATAGGACCAGAATGTGGGCCAACCAGATAAGAGACCATCTCAATAGCAAAAAGGGGAAATTGATGGGAGGAAAATTCCTGAATGATTCCTGAAAAGGTTTTGTTTTACTGAAGTACTTCTTAATCTTGTTTTCCAGAATCCTCCCTTCAAAGAACACTGGAAAGTGTTCAATAGACCAGATCTCTTAAAAACGAACTGTAAAAAGTTGACTAGTCCTTTCTCCCTCCCTCTCCTCCTTCCTTTCTCCTTTTCCCCTCAACTTATTCCAAAATGTATTTGAGGTAACAACTTTCTCAATCCTTTTGTGTCTTGTGCTTTAATAGTGTTGAATTGCTCATTGTTTCACATGAGTGGGCCAGTGTTTGGATTTCAAAATCTTCTTTTGATAAAGACTTTGGACCAAAGCTGAACCTGCAGTCATGAGCTCTAACCTGTAATCCAATTAAATATCATAGTTTTAGGTTAATTTCAGCTCCATACATCTACTGCTATTCCGTTCAATTAATTTTTAAAGTTGGTACAAATCCTTCCTAACAGTGAATTTTATGTAGACATATCATGCAGATATGTCTATATAAGACCCTTAATCATCTTTTTAGTGAAAAGACTAAGCAAAAAAATTTTTAAGGTCTAGGAGTCTTCATTATATCATCTTATCTCCAATCAGTGATAACTTTTGAAAAGGAAGTAAGGAAATGATGATAGCATCTCCATGTTTATTTGCTTCTAAGCCTAGGGACATGTGGGAGAAGAAAATATATGCTTAGAACATGCCAACCTAGATTTTCTAGTTCTGAAAACAGAATGTCTTTTCTCCTTCCTAAACATCATAATTCCGGAACCTTCCCCAGCCTCATCCTACACTCTTATGTCACCTGAAAGAGGAAGTCAATTTTGTTACCTGCTTCAGGCTTGAGATAATAGGCATGATGCATCCGAACAATTTACTACATGTCAAAAGTATAAATCCCCATCTCTGAGAGTCTGAGGAAAAGATGGGTTGACTGGAGTCAAGGAAGACTTCTCAGGGCTTCTTTCCTGGGAAGCTGCGGTGCTCTGGCCTGACCACCTAGCCTGGAAGAGCATCCCATCTGCCTAAAGTGGAGCTTAGAAACAGGTCCGTCCCTCAGATGGGGCAGCAGCCCCAGATCCTGTACCTGGAGAGGTGGTGGCATGTGGGACACTCCATCCTACTCCTCTTTTCTGAGCCCTATGAGTTTTGGTTTGAAGTATCTGTCATGACTGATATCCCAAGGAGGCTGTGAAGATGCTGATGCTGTGGCTTCCTTTCAAGTGCAAATATCCTGGGTGACTCCACACTGGCGGAGCTGCCCCCAGCCCCTTCCTTCTAAGGAGATCCTTGCTTCGAAGGCAGCCCCTGGAAAGCCTTACCCTGTCCTTTCCTGAGTAATTACCCTTGACTCAACCAACAGGAATGTTTGGACCAGTCCTTGTTCTAGGCCCTGAGGAATTCAGAAATTAATAAAAATGATATTAATACAGTAGTTCATATAATCCAGGCTCAAAAGCCAGCATGGATTAGCTGGGGCAGTCCTGTTCAAAACTTTGATTAACAAATAAAGGGATCACTGGCAGTCAAGCATACATGAGGTATATGGCTGAAATAGTAAAAAGCCAAGAGGACTGAGCTGTTTCCTATGGTGGGAGGTGGAGCAATGAGAAGGAACTGCTTAAGGGTACAAACTGCACAGGTGGGAACCTGCCCTGTGGCATGGGCCGGGGTCTCAGAGTGGGAGGCTCTCCAGGCTGCAGGTGGAGGACTGGAGGTGCAGGGAGGGGGTTGCGGGAGCAGCCTCTCAGAGGTCAGCTGAAGGCCTGGGCTCCTCTGGAGCTGGAGCTTCATGTTTGCAATTGGACTTCTAGATGCTTTTAGCACATTTCTGAGACTAGGCTGGGCTGATTTCAAGGAGATAAGAAGGAGCCAAAGAGAGGCTGCAGGAGGAGAACATTCACGGAGAGGTTTTGCTGAGAAAAGCAAGGGATGCTCATGCAGAGGGGTCGCTCTTCAGATTACAGAAAGGGAAGTTCAGGAACAAGAGGATGAGGGCTGGACTTCACGGGGAGACACCCCTCCTGCGGGCCTCCCTGAGGCCTCTAAACTCTAACCAGCCGTGGTGAGCAGAGGGCTCGTCTTTAATTTGTACCAATTTTTCTGACAAATTCAATTTGAAGATTCAGCTCAATTGCAATCAACAAAGTAAGCCAACCAGAAAATCACTTGCATTTCTTGGAGCAATGAAGACCATCAGCGACCCTAAAGGAGCTAGAGAGTTTGCAGGCCGCCATCAGGGCACAGAGACTCTGCATTTCTGTCCTCAGCATGAATGAAGGCCTCATCCACCCAGGAAGCTCCTTCCCGGGTCCCGTTTCCCGAGGTGCTTTTGGGAAGGCAACGGCTTATAGGGGAAAGAACCCCAGGTGGAGTCAGGAGGCCTGGGTTCTAGTCCCGTCTCTGCTACTAACTGCAAGGTGGCCCTGGACAAGTCACTTCTCCTCCTGGAGGTACCATTTTCTCATCTTTAAAAGGGATGGGGAGCAGGAAATAATCCCTGCCATACCCCCTTTACAGGGTGATTATGAAGCTCAAATAAGATAATGGATGTGAAAGCTGGCTTCGTCCATTGCAGGGCATTGAACAGATGCTCCTCGCTCAGTGTAATGGTGATGATGGCAATGATGGTAATGGTGGCTGAACTACTTTTTATGTGCAACTCCTATAAATATCACACCAAGAGACGAATTCCTGATTTTAATGGCCTAACTTTATCTGTCTCATTCATCCCTGGATTTTCATCCTGGCTCTGAAGGATCACTGTGAGCTTTATGAGAGGGAGTTTGGATGGAATGTCTCAGAGTGTCCTTCTCCCCCTGCCAAGTCCAGGACGCCTCCTAGATGTCTCTCCTTGAGCATCCGGGAAGTGGAGCATCAGTACCCACAGTGCAGCCAAGCTCTCTCTGGTACCACCTGGAAGAAGGGAGGTTGATGATGTTCAAAGCCTTTCCCACACCTCAAGCTCTAAACTTAGCACCTTCTTCTCCTGACACCCCAACTGCCCACCCTTGCTCAAGCCAGAAAGAAAAGACACAAAGAGAGGGCTAGGTGGATGAGGGATATGCCTTGTAGGACATTATGATTGTGTGTCTGTGTATGTGTGTGTGCGCATGCTCATGGTGGGTACCCTTCAATGAATTGTAATTCTGGTTCCACCACTTGCCTCTCCCTGTACTATATCCAAAGGTTAAAAGTTTCCTCTAGGATAGATAGAAATGGCCATTATTTTGTAGAAAAGGAAACTGAGGCAATGACAAAGTGAATTGCCAGTGGTTTTGAGAGATTCTCTGGGTAAGCAAGGATCAGATTCCCAAATCGCCAAGTTCTGGAACTTTTTCTCAGCACACAGGTGGCCTCTGCTCTTGTCTGAAGTGAGCTTGCAGCCTGATCCTTGGAGCAGGGGGCAGGTGTTTACTGTGGAGGAGGGAGCAGGTGGAAGGGAGAGGCCGGGCTCCTTCGCCGATCTTAGGATCTTAGAGCTGAGGCATCTTGGAGTCCTGCAGGCCTCCAATGCTTTACCACCAAAACACTTTCAAAAGATAGCCTTCCTCCCAGCTTCACATTAGGAAGATTCTGTTTATGAAATAAGCTAAATATATTAAGTCAAAATAAATATATTTCCCCAATATTTATTAAAGAAACATATGACTGCTTATAGGGATTTCTAATCAGCCTGAGAGCCCCGATATGTGGAATCTACACCATGCTAGTCCAAAGCAGTGGCGTTCTTTGGTCAAGTCAGCCCTTTGTTGGGAAACATAAATTTCCTTTGGTCCTTTTGAAATTGCAGACACAGACCATCCTTGAGGACTTCTGGTAGATTAGCAACCCAAAAGTTAGAGCTTCTGGACCAGACCAGTTCCCATTTTACGGATAGAGTGAAGACCACCGGAAAGAAGTGCCTTGTCCAAGGTCACACAGGCAGTTGGTGGCAACTAGAACAATCTGTGTCGTGGATCCTTTCTTCAGCACCCGGACCCCCTGCCAGTTCTTAAGCTGGAAAGCAGAAATGCATAGAACCAGCCTCAGCTTTCTGGACCCGCTGATGCTTCTACAGATCCAGACTCATTGCACCCGCTACAGAATTCCCGTTATGTCAAGTTTTGTAAAACTCAGCTCACAGCTGACTGGGACTCTGTCTTCCATGGAACATATCACGGCAGTGGAATGAGCCCCAGCCATGGACATGGTGACATCCCAAAGCCTACCCATGCTGTTTTTTCCGTCTCATGCTTAGCTAGAAAATGCAAAGCCCAATCCTTTTGCGAAACCAAATGGGCCGCTATCCCTTAGAGCCGTCTTGGCTCTGGCTGGACCCCTGGGACTCACAGCCCTGGGAGAGGCTTCACGACCCATGGCTTGCCAGCTGAAGAGACACAAGCAGCTGCAGAGGGAGCGGGGCTGTGTTTTCAGTTGAAGCTGGGTCCTACTGACTGTTAAAATTATAGCGCCATGATTTGTCTTTTCTTTTTTCTGCCTCGGGGGCAGGTGATGGAAATGTCATTTTTTGGTCATTGAAAGTTAAACTTCCTTTGGCCCAGCACTGGGACTGGGTTATAGCACACTTGTACCTCTGACCAAGGGCCTCTTTACAGCCGTGACACGAAGGTCCGGTCCTTAGGTCCTGACTCTGACATCATCTGTGCTTGTGTTCCTTCTTCCCGCAGAGATCTGAGGAAAGCAGAAGCTCTTAAAAGACATAGAAATTTAAATTTGGGACTCCTGAGTAAAACTTTCAGAGAAATCCTCCTTTGTCGATTGCACAGTATACAGGCAGCAGCCCCCATTCATTCATTCAATAAACATTTACTGATGCTCCTGAAAAGTCCGGGCTCTGAGCTAGGAACTGGGGATGTACAAGTGAGTAAGTGAGTGAATCTGAGAGTGAAGGAATGAATGAATGCCACTCTCTGACTAGGGTGCACTTCCGAACCACCTTTTCCTTTCTCTTGGTGACACTGACAATTATTAAATGTCTTTTTCCCTGTTGGAATGTAATGCCATGCATGCGTGCAAAGATTGTTTCTGTCTTATTTATGGCTCTGAGCCAGCCCCTGGCACAGCCCCGGGCACATCCATATTTGTTAAACGGAGGATGGTCGGTCGATGAAAGGATGGATTGGGGAATAAACGAATGAACAAATGAACAGGTGAGAGAGAATGGGTTTCACCAAGTATTTTTTCATTTCCTTTCTTATTCATTTGTATGTATATTTTCATTCTCCTACAGTCATTCATTTATAGCTTGCCTTAATCCAGAAAGGATTTAAAGCATCTTCAGCAGAGGTGAATGTTTTTATTTTTGCCCCAAAGCAAACATTTCAGAATGTGTTCCCATATCCTTAGTTCATCATAATTCGGAATCGGACACTATTTCCTGAACACCTGCTCGGGCAAGGTGGGTCATGGAGGGATCATGAAGCACGATTGTTGCCCTGCAGATGTTTGAATGTGGTGGCGTGACAGACACATGCCCAGGTGACAATAGTTCTGGGGAGAATGAGGGGTTCATCTGAGGAACACCTAATGCAGGGGACGCAAAGGGGAAGGAAGGGCATTTGCCGGAGCTCAGCCCATCCTGTCTTATTTTTTGTTTCTTGCCCATAGTGCTGGTCATTTGGCAATTGCTTGATACTTTTCAAAGAGATTTTATTAACATATAAGGAAGTTAGGTGCCACTTAGGACAAAGATTTGTTTTCTTGGTGTCCATGCAAACCAACTACTTCAGTTGCCCGTTTTGCTTGAAGGCAGTGGGCAGAAATAAACATGTTTTGGGAATTCTTTTGACTCCTTTTATTGCAATTCATAACAAGCACCAATAGTCTGTCAGGCTGTGGGCTAAGTGTGGGATGAGGTTGAAGCGATCACAGTGTAGTGTACACAAGTAAACAGGTGATCATAAGACAGTGTAGCAAGAGTAGTGACCGAGGTCTATGCCTGGGGTGCTACGGGAGCAAAGAGGAGGGCCATTTACCCTGGGTCAGGGGCTTCAAGGAAGCTTCTTGAAAAACCAGTGGGACTCCGCCAAGAGAAGAAGGAAGTGAAGAGGATGTTCCAGAAAGACAGACTCCTCTGAACAATGGCCTGGGGACATGAAAGGACTTAGCACGTTTGGGAAACAATGAGTCATTCTGTCTCCTTGCGGCATGGAGTGCATGGTGGGTGGGGGATCACAGAGAAATCAGGAGGTGAAGCTAGAGAAGTAAGCACGTGCTAGATCATGAATTACCTTATGAGTTGTACTAAGGCATCCAGATTTTATTGCAAATGCAATAGGGAAGCAGACCCTGCAGGATTTTTAAGGAGGAGAGTGACACGTTCTAGAAAGATCTGGGCAGGATGCAGAGTGGTTGGAGAATGGAAAGGCTGGCGGCAAGAAGCTCAGTTAGCAGACTGTTACACTGCAGCGGGGAGGTACGAGGCCTGGCTTAGAGGATAGATGGCGTCAAGACTATTGCAGAAATAATCTGTGAAAAACAGAAACTGCTCAAGAGAGAAGCCAGCAATGGACCTCTGGTTTTCAATTGAAACCGCTCTTCCCTGGTTCCTGCATTTCATCAGCCTCTGCTGCTGGCATCCAATTCATTTCAGATGGTTTTAGAACGCTCTCATATTGGCAAGAGAGAAACCCACCCCTAAGTACTACTTTATAAGCAAATCTAACCCTTTTCCTTTGAAGTTCATCCCTCAAAAGTGAACCCTTCCACCTTGAGCTTTCAGCAGGGAGATTTCTCTTTGAATTTCCTTAATCAGCAGGGGTAAGGTGACGGCAGTTCTGCAGCTCAAGTCTACTCAAAGTTGCTCCTTCAAAGTGACAGGGATCCTGGTCGTTGGCCTGAAACTAGACACAGGGGATTTCACCCCTCTGCATGCTGGATCACCTCGGGGCTTCAACTTCTACCCTTTTGTACTTCTGTTTTTAGAGCTTCTCTGGTGTCTGCTGTTTCTCAAAATAATCCTGATGGCAGACAGGCGTATTTTGGGGTCCACATTCTGCTGCCCTTCCTACTCAGCGTAGGTTCTCCATCAGGGGCCCTGTTCAGTTAGACTGGCCAAAGACAGATTAATGAGGAAGACAAGCAGAATTTTATTTACATGTGTATCACACATGGACACATGGGAGCACCGAGCAATGAGTAGCCCAAAGGGGTGGTTAGAACTTGGATTTAAATACTGTCGACTCAAATAATCCATAATCCGTCTGCAAATCAAAATTGAGGTGAGTTTATGAGCCAGGTCTGAGGATTAACCCAGGGCCTTCCTTCTCTAAGGAAGGAAGGGCACCAAAGAAGTGGGGTGTACAGAGTGTTTATACACTGTCTTGGAACAAAGAGCATGCATCACATATGACAGGAATATCTCTTTTACTACCGTCACAAGATGCTTAGCTGGCACGGCAGGTCAGTGGTCAGCAGGTCAGTGGTCACAAGGGCAGCACAGCAGGTGGGTATTTAATGCTTAGTTCCCAGGAAGAGACCCTTATGCTTACAGAAATGCCCATATGGGGGGAAGCTACAGCCCTATCTTTGAGGACATCATTCTTGTCTTTGGGACTTTGTAAATGTTTAAAGCAGATGTACAGGACGTGTTCAACAGGCCACGTCAAGCCCTTTTGGAGAAACAAGGTCAGGCCGAGTTAGTTTTATACCAAATGGCTTCCTCACATACTCCAACATATCCTATTGCTCTTCATTTATTTATCAATACCAACAAATGAAAAGAGTTTGGGGCTTCTGGGCAGGAGGAGGTAAGTTTGGGGAAGGTGACCAGGAAAAGTATGGTTGTTTAGCAAGGTTTGTTATGCAGATTAAGGTTGGTGCCTTCTCCACTGATGGGTTGTTAAGAGTTCTCCTCATACTGGTACAGGAAAGCGATGCATTTCTACCAATGGAAATTTCCTTTACAAAAAGAAAATGTATGCCTTTTTGGGGGGCTTTTCCCGCATCCGCTGGTTCTCAATGGCCTTTAGCTGAAAATAATCCATATGCCAAAAAGGCGTATTTTGAGGTGGCATATTCTGGTACCCCCTCAGTCTCATAAACTCAAGGTGGAGTCTGAAAGAGCCCACAGAACTAGGGGAGTTCTGTTGTCACCCTCAACAATCACGCTGGTCTTGTCCTCTCTTCTCTAGTATGTCAAGGTAGCTTTCAATATAAACTAATGTTTATGAATCACTGAACAAATTTTACCCCAAAGAGATGGTCCATATTTACTTCTGTGGCTTCTTGAACCCACCAACACCCTAGTGTATACACTGTAGATGATAATGATGTTGATGATGACAATGATGATGACGGTGAATATTGTATCCATAGCCCAGGTTGAGATTGATGTGGGGGCAGACTTTACTACCCAAAATATGCCTCTTTGGCATAAGGATTATTTTAGGCTGATTGTCTTTAAGAACAGCAGATATAGGAAACGTTCTGAAAACTGAGTAGAAGTTACCCTTTTTATAAGAGACATTTACATTTACAAGCGGAATCTCCATTTGTAAGGGCGTCTCCCTCTCTGTACCAGGAAGAGAAAGATGGCTCTAAAACACAAGAGACTCATCAATAGAGACAGCAACAAGTTAAATCTGCATAACAAGCTTACGCTTGTTTACTGTGCCTTTCGTGGTAACCGCCCACAACCGGCCTCAGAGCCTGTTCCCAATATCTTCTTTTGTCTTTAGCTGAAGATATTTTTTAAGCCGGTGCTTGGGTCATTTTGGAGAGTTACTCAGTTTTCTTGGGTATCTCCCATGTACATGGGAGGCATATATGTTGTTATACTACTGTTTGAGTGGCTATCTCTTGTTACAGGGAGTGTCTCAACCAAGAACCTAGAAGGACAGAGGAAACATTATTTTTCCTCCCCCACAATATGCACATGTGTAGTGGAAAGTGCCCGGGATTGTGTGGCCTTGGGAAATAGGCTTAACTTCTTGGAGGCTCTGTTTACCTGTAAAATGGCATCCAATTTAAGGTTGTTATTAAGATAAGAGATATTGTATATGCCTGTGTAGGGGACTGGAACTGGCCACCCCAAGGTAACTCTCATTGGCATGAGAATTATTTTGGACTGGTTACTTTTAAAAACTGCAGACAGGAGAGAAACTCTGAAAAGCACAATTTACCTTTTGTAAGAGATATTTACATCTGTAAAGGAAATCTCCATCTGTAAATGTGTCTCCCTCTCTGTACCAGGAAGAAGGGGGGATGACCTTATCTCTAGAAACTCTTATTAATGCAGAAGGCAAGCACTTGAATCTGCATAGTAACCTTACTCTTGTTTACTGTGCTTTTCTGGTAACCTCCCATAACCGACTCCCCCCACCCACAACATCCTCCTTTGTCTTTAGCTGAAGGTGGTATTTAGGGTGAGAGCTTCCACCATTTTGGTGAGCTACTCAGTTTGCGTGAGCCTCTCCCATGTATACATGTTATAAAGCTTTGTTTAATTTTCTCCTGTTATTCTGTCTCAGGTGAATTTAATTCTACGACCAGAAGGACCCAGAGTGGGTAGAGGAAAATGTCTTCTTCTCCTACACTTGGCACCTGACAGACACTCAATAAATGCTGGTGATTATATTATAGAATATCCTCTAAAACTGTGTAACCATAGGCCCTCTAGGACCAGTTCAAACTGACGCCATCTCATCAACAGAAGGTTTCTCAGGGGCAAGAGAAAAATTTGCAAGTCACATAGCCAGAGCAAGTGCAGAGGAGAAAATATTGACCTCAAATGACAATGGAACGGAAGGTTCTCCCCCCAGGGAACCAAAGGACTGGGACATGAGCAGAGCTTGAAAGTCAGTCTCTTATCAGAAGCAAGGGGGTCCACTGTCTAGGAAGATCCAGTGTTAAAGCCCCTTCCACACCTTACCATAAATGCTTAAAGCTCTCCAATGGAAACCTGCCCCACCAGTGTTTCTGCGGCCAGCCTGTTCTCCCTAAGCTCTTAAATTTCATCCCAAACCCTGAATCAGCGAGACAGATCTGAGAGCTTTGCCTCCTGTCTCCTTGATGGTTGACCTTGCAACAAAGCCGTTACTTTCTCAAAAGCTGATTCCATAATGACTGACTTTTTTTCTGTGCGTCGGGCAGAGAAACCCATCTTTGTGGAGTAACAACTTCTCTTGCTATAGGGTGGAGAATTGGCAGCTGATATTGTCTGCTTCATATTCGTGACCCTCTCAACTGGGATCCTTCTTTGGGCATCTCTGAGCCTGCAGAGCACAGCTAAGCTCAGGGCCTGGTCCAGAGCTGTTATCTTAGACCGACACACTGTGAAATCCCCTCCAACGTGGCTAGTGCATAGGGAGACCCAGCGGTAAGACATACTGATCAATGCTCACTAATAAGGTCATGCACAAGGTCTCATTTCCTTGTGGCACTGTGAGAGGGCTAGTTAGGGGTGAGGCCTAGTGCGAAGACAGCTGGGTAATGAGGTGCACTGCCCCCAGTACAGACACCATGAGTGCCTGAGTCAGAAGCTCTGGGAGTCCAGTGACCCCCTCCACAGCCATAGAGCTCACTCACCTTGCACGAGTAAGCCCCAGGAAGGCTGAGAAACAGAATGCTGCATCAGGAGAAAGTGGCTGGCGTTTTCTGCTGCTCTCACGCCAACTGGGCTTCTCCCTCCCCAAGTCCCCTTGGGGCCTGTCTGAACTAAAGTGGAGAGGACCATGTGTCTAAGCAGCCCCCATCCGCCTCGGCTCCCCGGCTAGCACCTAGAAGAACCTGGGGCAGCTGTGGAGCCGTCTAGACAACGTGTGGAAAAGGAACATGGTCATGTCACATGGCCCATTCAGGCCTGGCTGCCCCAGATTGGTGAATGTCCCCAGGGGTGTCACAAATGGCTAAGATCTTGCAGATCCCAGAAGCCCAGGGGGTTCAGTGACTGAAGAAACTACAAACTTTGGGGAGTTCTGAGGAGGAGGTGGAGAAAGGAGGTAATGGTCTCTCCCCTCCTGCATAGGCCGCAGTTATATGACAGAGTGGTTGACAGCACACACGCTTTGGAGGCAGCAGTACCGCATTCCAGGCTCACCGCTGCCACATGGTAGCTGTGTGGCCTTGGGCAAGGCCTCAGTCTCTCTGTGCCTTCATTCCTTCAGCTATAACATTGTGTTAATGATACTGTGGGGGATCAGAATTTGCCACTCCAAAATGTGTCTCTTTGATTTGATTATTATTATTATTTTTTTTTTGAGGAAGATCAGCCCTGAGCTAACATCTGCCGCCAATCCTCCTCTTTTTGCTGACGAAGGCTGGTCCTGAGCTAACATCCGTGCCCATCTTCCTCTACTTTATATGTGGGACGCCTGCCACAGCATGGCTTGCCAAGCAGTGCCATGTCCTCACTGGGGATCTGAACCAGTGAACCCCAGGCCGACAAAGCAGAATGTGAGAACTTAACCGTTGCACTACTGGGCTGGCCCCATCACAACATCCTTCTGATGATGCTTCTCACAGAGCTAGTTCTTACGTGCGTCTCAACGCAGACTCATGGCTTGCACCCCCTCTCCCCTGCTATTCCATCCTCGGGGTGGAGCCCAGAGTAAAATATGGTATTAGATTAGGGCCCTGAGTACTCTGGAAATGGAGAAATGCTGGCTAAATCAGGGAGAGAGTGAAGGGTGAGATTTGGGCAAGTAGAGAGGGGTTGGGGTGACGGAGAGAATGCTAAGTGAGCAAAGGCAGAGGGCTGAGGATGTGCAGGGCAATGAAGAACAAATATTAGGCTACACAGGATTTCCCTTTCCCTCCTCCCAGCCTCCATCAGCAGGAGTGAAGAGGGGGCCCTAGTGCTCTGTATGCTCCTGGCACAAATCAGAGGGAGAGTCTCTCTCAAGGGAAAGTCCAGGTCTTTTTTCCAGTGTGGCCAGCAGGAGAGCTGAGGCAACTGTAGGCCTGAGCTTGTGAGTACCTCGTCCCTAGGACAATATGGTGGCAGTGGAATGGGAAAAGTTGGGGACGAGATTAGAGCAATGGTTCTCTAGGGGCAATTGTGCCCTCAGGGGATGTTTGGCAATGTCTAGAGACACTTTGGGTTGTCACGATCAGGGAGCAGATGCTACTGGGATCTAGTGAATAGAGACCAAGGATGCTGCTAAACATCCTACAATATACAATACAGCATAGACGACAAAATGTTATCTGGTCTGAAATGTTAGTAGGACTGAGGTTGAGGGCCCCTGGATTAGAGGGAAAGAAAAGACTCCGTGATGGAGACAGAGATCTCTGCCAATGCCTTCAGTCTCGGTGTGCTGGGAGTCAGGAGATTGAGGTTCCACCCAGAGGATAATGTTTAAGATGATGGTGACAACAATAATGATGATTCCATTTGTCCACACTGTAGTTGATAATGGAGTCTCACACGCATTTCCTCCCATGACCTTTAGGCACTTCAGACCTCATTCTGGAGGAGGAGACTGCAACCCAGAGAACATAAGTGACTTCTTCAATATCTGCTTTAAGCTGTAGTGTTTGTTTCTTCTTTCTGTTTTTCCTCCTCTTCCTCCTGGAATGCCAGTGTCTGACTGCTCCCTTCCCCCAACTGCCTAAGTTGGGAGAATTCCCTAATGTATAAATATGGAAGCTAAAGAGAGCAGACACTTACTTTCCCAGTCCTCCTTGAGGATAGAGTGTGGACCAATCAGCCTCACCCATCTCAGACTTTGAATCAGGAGTCAGTGACCAATTAAGCAGGAACATGGGCAAATCCTTTCTTGAAGTGGCAGTGGTGGTGGTTGTGGTGATGGTGGTGGTGGTGGTGGTTGTGGTGATGGTGGTGGTGGTGGTGGTGGTGGTGGTGGTGGTGGTGGTGGTGGTGATGGTGATGGTGGTGGTGGTGGTGGTGGTTGTGGTGATGGTGGTGGTGGTGGTGGTGGTTTTGGTGGTGGTGGTGGTGGTGGTGGTGGTGGCAGTGGCATCCAGTGTCCAAGGCCAGTGATATTATGGGTGTCTGCTGAGCTGTCTGGGTTTGGCAGTGGAGAAGGCAGCAGCCTTCTCTCCAGGCTGGTTTTGTGCCTGTGGTTCTGGCGATGGTTCTGGCTGCATAATAACCTTTTGTTTCTCTGTTTCCCAGTCGTTCTGGCTGGGCACGCTGTGAGTTATGTGATATCCTTTCACAGCGTTCCCTCTCAGCTTCAATCAGCCAGAATCAGTTTCTGTTGCCTACAAGGAAGAATCCTGACTGATACACTCTGTGTATGACCTTGAGGAGGTCCAGAGGGCTTAGCTCTCCGTAAAGCTTGAACATGAATCTAACGGGACCTGTGCAGGCGCCAAATCAGAATCTCCACTACTGCTCAGAATGGCTCATCTCCTCCAACAACAGGGCTTTGCCACTCATTCACGCCCGGCATGCCCAGCACCTTCTTCTCTTAGGATGGGTGCTCTCATCAGGGGCTCCTCTTCCCAGGGCCTCTTAGCATCCCCTATCCTTAGCCTCTCCTTGGGCCACTGCTCCCCGGTTTGCCCGATGGACCCAGGTATGTATAAACTCCACCTTGAATTCTTTTCCCAGAATCCATGTTAGCCCCACACTACCTGTCGTTTCTAAAATTCTCCTTCTTGAGCCGAGACCCACTGTGATGTACGAATTTGCCGTTGAGGTCAGTGCAGTGTCCAGGCAGCCCATCCTAGACCACTGTTCACTAGGGGCCAGCAGCCTGTGGATAGAGAGGAGACCAGAGAGGGGGCTCGCTTGCTGCTGGGAGGGCTGGGGCTCCCTCTCACCCTCCCCTAGGAGAGTTAGCAAGGAAGGAATCTGCTGGCTCTGAGGAGCAGTGCACCATCCCTGGAGACTTCCAGCCACTTATCAGCGAGTCTGTGAGGCACGCGGCCAAGTTGTCCCCTAGAGCAGGTGGAATCATGTTTCTTGTGGGTACTGAGGCCTGGCACGCAGCCACGGGCTGTGAAGGTAGCGTGACACCAAATCCCTCCCTTGTGATACCGAGGCGGTGAAGACAGAACGGGAAAGACAAGCTCCTGCGGCTGCTGGGAGGGGCCCAAGGACACTGTCTAGATGGAGGAGAATCTCTTCATTCCTGTCAGACAGGAAGCCGTGAGCTCCAAGCCTCAGAAGGGCAAAGCAAACCCAGCAGGGGCTTTGTTCACTTCCTACGTGGTCACTTCAGCCTGGGCAGAGGGATAGGGTGGGGGGAGCAGCAGGGCCTTCAAATTCCTCCCTGGGGTGGAAAGGCAATGGGAGTCCTGGGCCTGGGTGGGGAGCCAAGGGTGTCTTAGCAGCTGCTCTCAGTGTCTCCTCCTTGAGAGCCCCCATTCCAGGGCCTCCTTCCCTTTGAAAGTTTCCCCTGAAGCTAGTTCTCTTCACTCCCTTAGGGAATGGGTTCCGCCATGTCACGTCGAGATCATTAGAAATCACTTTCCTATCCTTCCCAGAAACATCCAAGAAGGGAGCATACAACACCGGGTGTGAAATGACTTTGGTGTCTTTGGGATGTAGAATTTAAAAATGTTTATATAGTCAAATCTATGTGTCTCTTATTTTATTGTGACTGCCTTGAGGTCATGCTAAGAGAGGCTTTCCCTGTCTCTATATTACGTTAACAGTGTCAAATTTTCTTCTAGTAATTTCTTATATTTCTCTCTTGAAACTATTTGGAATTAATATTGGTCCAAAGCGTGAGGTGGGGATGGAACACGACTGTTTTCCTAAACAGTCTTTTGCCTCAGGCCTGCTGTGTGAATTTATCCTTTCTTCACTGATTCAAAATGTCACCTTTGTTCTTTTATGAACATTCTTATGTATTCTTGACTTTATAATTTACTTTCTTATTTTGCTCCATTAATCTGTTTTTTGGTTTTAGGATCATTTGGTTTGGGAAGATCCGTGAAGTCAAAGCGAGCAGAACCGATCTAGTTAATTGGGAGTCTTTGCAAGGCTTTACAAAGAAAAATCACCAGCTGTTGACAATGTGACTGGGGCACTGCTCAGGAGCCCTTCTCTGTCCCGTAACAGTTGGCTAGCAAGCTCGAAGAGCAATGACAAAAACATTGGGCAGAGAGTCAGAGGAGGCCATGGTTGGAAGGACATTGAGAAATCATCTTCTGGTCCAACCTCTCTACTTCCCAGTCATGGGAACTGGGGCCCAGAGAGGTTAAGCAAAGTCCTAAGTGTAGGGGACGGCAGGTCTTGGACGGGACTGCAGAGGGCTTGTCTATAAGCTGTTTGTCCTGGACATCTCTCTCTGGCCTTTCCTGCCTTCCTTGCCCACTGTCATCACTCTGATTCCTTCCTTTTTGTCTCTCACCTGGCCAAGGACTTTTGCATTAGCGTGGCTCCCTCCAGTCTCCATTTCCTCTGTCTGATTGACAGAGCTTCATTAGGTCGGGATCATGGCACGCCTCTGTTGAAAATCCTGGGTCAGTGCCTCCTCACTGAAGTTAAACAGCCTGATGTTTAAGGTTCCCCCACTCTGGCAGCCTTCTAAATCTGGGTTTTCTCTCACATAACGTATAAGCTCCAACCAGACAGGACTACTTGTCGCACCCTGTGTATATCCCCAGAACCCTAGACTGGCCTTTCTCTTCCCAGATCTCCCCCAAACCGCATCCGCTCTTCAAAGCCTGGTCCAAAGGTTAACAAAGTTGTCCAAATTCCAGGAAGTTTAAGTAAGTTGTCCAAATTCATCTTCTTCCGTGGTGCCCAACCCTGAAGACGTCTCTCCTTCCCCTGGGCGCCACGTTTCCTTGGAGGCACCGCTTCTCGGGTATGAAACCCTCTCTGCCTCACTGTCTGGCTATTTCCCAAAATGTGTGCTCCATGGGGACCAAGAAGGGGGCTTCACCTCTGTGTCTTCCTTGGTGGCTTGTGTAGGAGGTGCTAAATGATACACAATAGAATACATAGTAAGTGCTAAGTCATACAGGACAAGGGGATAAACGAAAGATGTCCCCTCCCTGCCTTTCCCAGATCCTTTTATTAGCTCCGTGAGTGAGGATGGACTGCATTCCTAGGTTACTGAATGACTCAATAAGCTCACTAAGGCACTGGAGATGGTTTTAGGGGGAATTATGAAAAGGAGCTGACATACAGAAATGGCAAATGCAGTCCTTTTTCAAAAAGACTGTGAAGATATACTCTGAAATCTATTGATATGAAAGTCTGAAGTCCATTTTGGACAATATTGGAGACTGTGTTATTAAAGGGATGGGTTATGGGCATTTAGCATAGGTTTATGAGGAATACATGATAATGCTAACATTTATTGAATGCTTGCAATGCTCTCATATTATCTCATTTCTCACAACAACTCTATGAAGCAGAGTTTGCACTATTGTTATACCCATTTTATAGATGAGAAAACTGAGATTCATAAGATTAAGTAATTTGCCCATAGTTGCACGACTAACAAGTAGGATTTGAATCCAGGACCTTCTCTTTCCAAAGCTGGTGCTCCTTCTGTTACATCACGCTACCTCCACACGGGCCTAACAAGAGGCTTGGTGCACGGAAAGTATTTCATTTTAGTCCTCCTCATTCTGTGTCAATAATGTGATAGGCCAAAATTAATTTGCCCATGGATGGTATCAACAGACGTGTTCTGCCTGGAGCAAGGAAGGAGGCAGTGTTCTTCCTGGACCACTGGGTTCAGAGGAGCCAGGCAGGCCAAGTTTGATTCCAATCCACTATCTTCTGCTGCCTCCCAGGCCGGCTGCCCTGGGCATCTTGCTTCTCCTATAAGACGTGGATAATGATAGGTACCTCATACTGGTGGTTATAGTGATTAAATGAGGTAATGTAGAGAAAGCAATCAGCACAGAGTCTGGCACTTAGGAACTGCTCACGAAATGCTGGTTTCCTTGCCTCTGGGCTCCAAACCTAGGAGGGACTTGCCCAAGTGGAACATGTTCAAACGAGGGCCTCAGGCTGAGAGAGGGCAACGCCTCAAAACACAGTACCTGAGGAGCATCACCTGGAGATGTTCAGCCTGGAAAGCGTTTAGAGCCCATCGTGCTGGAGCTGCGAAACACGCTCCTCCACGGCCCTGGAGTCTACAGCTCTTTCCAGAGCCACCCGGGACCCAAAGGTTTTCTGGAATCCCCTTTTCTCTTGAGCACTTGCATGGCTTTTTCTGGGCCATGCTTAGACAAAATCACAAAGATCTGGAAGCAAGTCATTTGTGATTACTGATTTAATAATATTAATAAAACTCTATTAACAAAAATTAATAAAATAAAATAATAAAAATATAATAAAATAAATTAATAAAAATTGGCTTTCAACCTGGAAGGTTCTCTCCTAATGTTTAAAAAGCATGCACTTCATGTACGTTGCTGCTTCTTGAGGGTTTTCCCTGAAGCATAGACATCTGGGGCTGGCTCGCCAGTGGTTGGCCCGGCAGGACGGAGAGGCCCTCTACCCCTTCTCCACTTGGACCCTTTACTCTATTCGCAGCCACAGAGAGCCCCACTGCCCCTCTAAGTCCCCTGGCAAGCACCCAAGTCACCAGAGGCCTGGGAGGAAAATGCAGGAGGATCACCCCCCAATCCACTCTCCATCTTGGTAAACCTACTCGAAGCATGTGACACCTTGCAGTACAAGTGGCGTATGTAAAACATCATGTGTGTCCTCCTTCTCCTGACACTACCACTTCCTGCTAATCCCCAGCCTGCAGAATGGAGTCCAATCCATTTCCTAGAGACACAGCCACTGCCCATTCAGTAAGCAGAGAATTCCAGCCCAAGAACTACATTTGGGGAGCCCCAGGGGCTGCCTAACTCAGCAGACACCAATCTCCATAATGTCGCAGGAGTCCTCCCCACCCTGTCCTTAATACGCACTCATGCGTACCCATTCCATTAACCTGCGGTTGGTGTTTCACAGATAGGGCTTCTCCCACTACACGGCTTAATGCTCTTACTGCCAAACTTTATTATCGCAGTAACTCAAGCTCACATTAAAAGCGAGATCTGCGTCCACTTTATCCTTATCATGAATTAGTAATCTTTCCCTCTGGAGATGCTTTCCCAGAAAATGCTCACTGAAGGTCTCTGCGTTGAATTCACTGTGTTCACACTAGGCTCCCACCTCTGTGAGTGTTGGGGCTTCTGTTTAGAGTGGATGAAATCATCCGCCTTCCTCCTTCCTTCCCTCTCTCCCCAGGTCAGGTTGGGTCCCTGGAGGGGGACGTAGTGTGTCCCACATAAGCACCTCCTGGAAATTAAGAGCTACAATAGGGGCAGGAGCATGGGACTTTGTAAAGAGTCAACTCCACCACTGACAGATGTGTGACCAGGGTAAGTCACAACCTCTCTGATCCTCAATTCTTCGTCTGTAAAATGGGGAGTCCTACCTACCCCATCAGGTAGCTATGGTCATCAAAAGAGGAGAAAAAGCCTTGAAAGTGCTTCAAACACTGTGAACTCTCATATAATGTTATTGATTTCTGTTGTGACCTCTGGATTATAAAGCAGGCTGTCTGGGAAGGCTGCCCAGGTGTTGGGAGCTACCAGGTTTCTACTTAAAACACTGAAAAAAAGTCCTATCCCTCAGCAACTCTGAGTCCTGGTACAGAAAAAATTCTATTAGCAAAATAAGAGTAAGGAAAATAACAATATTAATAACCATAATGATAATGATAAAGCTGATATTTATCGAGGGCTTCCTACGAGCAGGCATGGAGCATGTCCTATATGTTTAACTCGTTTATTCCCCTATTGTGCTCGGCTGGAGGGAGCTGGGACAGCCCTGGGAGAGTGATTGTTAAATATCGGGGAATTTTCTGAGCCACTGTTAAACCATTCATAAGTGAAAATTCACCATGGTGGGAGCATTTACACCAGAGAAATTGGCAAATGCTACAAATCAGGGCTATTGTTCCTTTCTTTATGTGTTGAGCCAGTTGACCAGGAATTATATATTCTCCATTTTTTACAGCTGGGAAACTGACATCCAGAGAGATTCGATGAAGATAATAATAATCCTTTGATGTTGAAATGTTCAACATGCATTGCCGTTTCTTCTCCTCCTTCTAATCTCCCATTTACTTTCCGTTTTCCTCCATAAATATTTCACTAACAATAACAACAGCAAAAATCCATTTCTCACATTTCCTGGGGGTCAGACGCTTGTGCTAGGAGCCTTGGATACCTGGTTTCAACAGTTAAATAGGAAGGAAAACATGTAAACATGGTTCTCAATCTGGCTGCACATCTGAATCACTTAGAGAACTTTTTAAAGATGCCGACATCCCTTACCCCTTACCAGCCCTTGATGGATCTGATTTAATTATCAGCATCTCTAAGGCCCAGAGAAGGGAGTGACTCATTCAGATTATCACTGAGTGAGGACTAGAATCCAGGGTTTTAAGATTTGCCTTCAGATTTCTTTCTACAACCCCCGCCAATCAGTCAGTCAATCAATGTTTGATGTGTTAGTGCCCTGCACACATTGAGTGCTCAAATCCACACATGCAAGAAGCAAATTTCATGCATTAATCTTGCAAAATTATTCATTCCTCAGGAAAAAAAAATCATTCCTCCCAAGGAGAACTCACTCAAGTCATGGAAAGGTCATGCACTGGCAGGAATGGTCAGGCCACATGGTTTGCTCAGTTTACAAGGCTTTCAAAATTACCTGTCAAAAAATTACCTGAGAAGCACTGGAAAGTTCTGTAAAAGCTGAAGCCCAGAGAGGCAATGACACACAGCAAATTAGTGCCAGAACCAAGGAGTGATTCCGGTGAAGGGCTCCTCCCACCGCACCCTGTGCCCCTCCTCCCACACAGCCCCGTGCTCCCAGGACGTCCCTCCTGAGCCCCAAGTACATCCAGCTTCCTCCCTTGGATGCGTTTTGCCCTTTTCTCTCTCCCTTCCCTCTTTCACTTCTCAGATAGAAAATGATTACAGAGCACAGATCCTGTCACCTAATTTGTGTTCAGCAAATACTTTGTCTGGATGGATAAATGAACCAATGACTGCATTCCTCACGGTTCTGGGCTCTGGGACTACAGGAACTCGTGAGACATGGTCTCACCCTCAAGATGCTCAGAGTCTAGTTGGAGGCCTGTGGGGTGGAGGATAAAGCGTGGGGTTGCACCGAGACAAATACACACCGGAAAACTGGCTCTGCATGGAATGTGGGCAAAGGGCTTGAGTAGTCTGAGCCCCAGCTTCCTCCTCTGTAAAAGGGAGATATTAACGCCCACATCATGTTGTGGTGAGATTTAAATCGTATGTATAGTCGTCTAGGAAGTTTCTCAGCACATAGTAGGGATGCAATATTATTATTCATGCCTTATTCATTCATTCAAGAGTTAGAAAGCACAAGAGCCAAGAAGATAGTGGTCTAAAGCTGAAACTTTGTGTCGAGGGGTTGCTTGCCTCAAGGAGAAATCTAAATCATTCCTTGGAACATCCTTTGTGGTGCTTTCTTCCTGCTCCACCACGTCTGCTCCCAGCCCAGGCGTGTCAGGGCCAGGCAGCCATAGGCACACTCACGGCTCTGCTGTTAGAAATGGCTTGGAGATGATCAGATGTTCCTAAACACACATAGACTCCTGGCCCAGACTTAGCTGGTAAATCTCTCCCCACGGCATTGCCTTGCCTGTCTCCTTGCTCAAAGTAGATTCTCAGCAAATGTTTGTTCAACCAAATTATCTTTCAAGTAAATGCACACACACCCCCTCATCACACTCATTTCCCTTCCAGGAATATACTCGAATAAAAATGCCCAATCTAATGCATAATAATTGCTGGTTTTCTTTTGGTAATTTTCAGCTGCTAGAGTGACTAAGTAAGATCTGCCAGTGGATTACCCCCCACCAACATATGCACAAGCACTATTCTTTATTACGATATTCTGGGTTTTTGTTGTTTTTTGCTCCCACAACTATAACACTAACCACAATTTGTAAATATGTATGTACATGTTTATACTGTGTTTTCTGCTAGTAGATCTTAAGCTTCCCAAGGGCAGTGGTCTCGTCGGTTTTATTCACCACGGAATCTGCAGAGCCGAGCACAGAGCCTGACACTCGGGAGCAGGCAGGAATGTGTGTTGAATCCTTTGTGGGTGATCCGTCTAGGCGGGCTCAGAGGGGACCACAGAGCATTTCCGGAGCATCGCTCTGAGCTGGTGGACGCCTGCTCTTCAGAGGCCCTCGTCTGCACAGGAGGGCCGGGGCGGCCGAACACACCAGGTCTGCGGGACTGGCCTCCAATGTGGCTGCTCACCCCGGGGTTGCGTGAGACGCTCTATTAGGGCACAAGAGGAAAATGGACTTCTATCTGCATTTATTTTCACCTGGATAAAAAGCAAGAAAGTCCAGGTTTTCTGACGTAGCCAGTTTACCCAGTAGACTTATCTCGATAGGGTACAAGCAGGAAACAGCTTCATTTTTCTCCCACCTCTGCCTTCAGACACACCTTTTTAGATCTCCTTTTCCCTTCCTTGATGACACCTCAGACAGATGCCTCAGCTTCTTGGTCACTTCCAGTTATACGAGTGGTCTCTTGTTCAGGTGTTAAAAAGCTCTGGCCCGTCTAAATCAAAACTTCAAACTCACATCCAATTAGATTCTCTTTCTCTCCCCTGTCTCAGGCCCAGCTCGTGGCTTGAGGCCCTGCAGTAAGAAGGGGAGAGAGGGCTGTCCTCTCCCTCTTGCTCCACACTCTTGCCTCTTACTGCCAGCCCCTCCAGGTTGGGGGCAGTGGAGGAGACATCAGAGGAGGAGGGGCAAGGTCTTTAATCTGGCTGTTGGTGCCTTCTGTTGAGGTAGCCATCCACCAAATCCTGCCATGTTTGTGTGCTATTTGGAGATGTCCCCCCGTCTCTTTCTCCCCCCGTGGAGACCCACACACGGCACTCACTGTCTCTGTTATTAGCACTGTGCCCTCTGAATGACCTCTTACAAAACCCCCATTCTTAGTTCCTGTAAGCTCCAGCTTTTTATCATTGGAATCTCATCAGCTCCAGAGGCCACCCTCTCGGGAATGTCCATCCAGGTGCCTCAGCCCCGAGAGTCCTCTGGCCCATCCCCTTGGCCCATGGGGACTCACGCCCTCGTCCAGCCAGTCTGTGTCAGTGCAGGCTGCTCCCACTTCGGCCTCTTTCCCGGTCCTGCGTGACAGGTGGCTCCAGCAGCCACCCATCGTCACACTTCCCTGGGTATGTGGTAGGCTCCAGTCCTTATGCACATCTTGGGATTCTCTTTGGTTTCGCGCAAGAAACTTTTCTCACAAGGTCCCCCACCCGCAGGAGCTCAGCAAGGCTCAGAACAGAGAGACACTTCTATACCTCCCTCTCTTACAGGCCCTTCTCATCTTTTTGAGTAGATCTCCTGAAGTCCCCTCACTTGGCTGAGAGTAAGGTAAGTGCCTCCTGTTCCCTCTCATGGGAGCAAAAGACCTCTCTCCTTTTATGAATTCCCTGACTTCAATAGCTTCTTTGAAATGTCTAGGCCTGATTTATCTAGGCCGGGGGTCTGACGAGCTCTGGACAAGTCTTGCTGTCTTAAGTGCCACCTGAACATGTTCAGCAGCTTTCTTTAGAATGTGTGGGTCCTTATTCCACATTCTCTTTGTGTATGTAATTGGTAAACAAATAAACAAATAAGTAAAACATGTTGGGAAGGGATATTCAAATTTTTTACTGATAGATGCTCATTTAAAGGAACTCAGGGGGCCGGCCCAGTGGCATAGTGGTTAAGTTCATGCACTCTGCTTTGGCAGCCTGAGGTTCACTGGTTTGGACCCTGGGCTAGGATACAGCACCACTCGTCAAGCCATGCTCTGGTGGCATCCCACACAGAACTATAAGGATGAAGAACTAGGATATACAACTATATACCGGGGTTTTGGGGAGGAAAAAAAAAGAGGAAGATTGACAACAGATGTTAGCTCAGGGCCAATCTTCCTCACCAAAAAGTAGACCTTAAAAAACTAAAACTTGGAAACTACTGGTCTTGAGAGCAATTGCAGAAAGACATTTTGTGACATGAAGAACCAGAATTGGCAAAAATATTTTTGAAAACATAAAATTTTATTTCATGACTTAACCAATGATTTAATGCCACAGACGCGTAACCAATATATGGCACAAGACTCTTTACAATTTTCTTTTTTTTTAAAGATTTTTATTTTTTTCCTTTTTCTCCCTAAAGCCCCCCATACATAGTTGTATATTCTTCGTTGTGGGTCCTTCTAGTTGCGGCATGTGGGACGCTGCCTCAGCATGATCTGATGAGCAGTGCCATGTCCACGCCCAGGATTCGAACCAACGAAACACTGGGTCGCCTGCAGCGGAGCGCGCGAACCTAACCACTTGGCCACGGGGCCAGCCCCAGACTCTTTACAATTTGAAATGCAAATGCAACTCCCTGAAATGAAAAGAGCAGAATGGACTGGCTTTGACATCTTACAAAAAGATCTCAATAAATGCTCACACTCAAAAGAGATATGATTTTGAAATATCCCCGAAGGCCAATCTAAAAGATGTTCAGACCTTGTTGCTGATTCCAGGTAACTAGACCAAGCAGACAGGACAGCACCAGCTTATACATACTTGACTTAGCTTAAAAATAAACGTAGGACTAAATAGATGTTCCCTGGTGGGAAGAAAAGTAGAAAACATCAATAATCAAGCCAAATTGAGAACCCTTACTCAGCGGGGACCTGCTGTGCAATTGTCACCCAGGGAGAGTGGCCTCAAAGGTGACAGACCAAGGCAAATGTCTTGATAAGTTGGAGTACAAGAACAGGCATGACATGAAAATGTTTAAAAACAACACTGACTTTTGTTCTGAAAATACCTGCCTACCTTATAAAATATTGGGAATTGAGTGTTGCATCTAAGTGAAAGGATTTTGAAAGGTAGCACATTTGTCTTTTTACCCCTGCCACTAGCAGAGGACCTGGCACAATATGGTACTTCATATATGTGGGTGGACTGAGTACAAGAACAATATCTCAAGGAGGTGCATGCCCCCGCTTGAACAGTGTCTTTCACACAGGTTGTAGGAGATCAGACCATTTCATTATATCTCCCCAGAAAAACACTTCACTTGATCTTGAAAACCACAAATGGTGACATTTGTAGGCTTCTTAAAACGCCAATAAACCGTTGACATTTCCATAAACAGAACCCAAACCCCAGGGAACTTATTTCCACTCCAGTCACTCCTGCTTCAGCAGGAGCATCAGCTCTGCTTGCTAAAGGGAAGTGTCAAAAAGACGTTTTTAATAAGCAAGGTCACATAACTAACCAGGTTGACGTGTGAAAGGTCTGATGTTCATTTTGTCTCTCTTTTGCATTGAGTTAAAACTTCACTGCCGAAGTTGGCTTCTTTCACAGCTGTTTCTCTACAATGCAATTTCACAAAGACAGGATGTTGTTTGAAAAAAGTGTCTTTTGGTTCTCTGCTGGACAGGCCAGCAGCTGGCTGGGTGTCACAAACAAACCAGAAAAGTATGTTCAGTGATGCCAGCTCACTAGGGAAGCTGGTTCTACGGCTTCAAAGGACAGAGCAGTGATGAATTGGGAAAGAAAGGTAGTAAATAATGCAGAGAGGCTGTCGATTTCATAGAGAGCCCAGGAAAGCAAAGGCTGGAGCTAGTAGGGATCCTAGAGCGGAGAGAGCCTGAGGATGGCTAGGGAACAGAGGAATGCAAAACCAGCTCGCATGGTCAGCCTGGTCTGCGTCAGGTCTCACAGAGGCTTGGAAACCGAACTGAGCACAGACAACAGATCTGTTTCCCAGATCAGAATAACCCCATTTGACAGAGCTGTGCTAACACCGTGAATATGGAAGCAGTCGTGGTGATAGTAACAGCAGACATTTATGGAGCGCTTACTCCCAGGCACTGTACTAGTGCTTTCCAGGCACTTCTCATTTGATGTCTGTAAGGCTCTGAGATGAGAAGTTTCATTCCTCTCAAATGCAGGTGTGGAGACTGAGACTCAGTCTTAGGAAGTAACTTACCCCAAGTCCATAGACTGGATATGAAAGCTGGGATGTGAATCTGGTTTGTCCAGCCCCAAAGCATATTCTCTAAACCATGACATTTGATCAATTCCCAAATTAAAAACAGCCTCCCTGCAGTGCAGTAGGGGAAAGGATGGCCTTTTCAATTAAATGGTTCCGGGTCAACTGGGTACTGGGTGTTCGAATAGGAAAAAAAGTATTTCAACACCTGCCTCTCATTAAACACATAAATCAATGCCAGTTGGGTTGCAGAGCAATAAAAGTTTTAGGACAAAATATAGGAGAACATCTTCATGACCTTGGAGTAGGTAACAATCCCTTACACAGGGCAAAAAAGTCACTAACCACAAATAATCAACTTGATAAATTGGATTAAAGTAAAATTAAGAACTTCTGTTCATCAAAAGACAGTATTGAGAAAGTAAAAAGATAACCCACAGCGTGGAAGAAGATATTTGTAATATACATAGGACCAATATCCAGAATACATAAAGAACTGTAAATCAATAAGGAAAAGACAGAAAATACAGCAGAAAAATGGGCAGAAGACTTGAACAGACACTTCGCAAAAGATAATATCCAAATGGCCGGTAAACATATGAAAAATGACTTAGGTTATTAGTCATCAGGCAAATGCAAATGAAAGCCAATATGAAATCTGCCTGCGTACCATCAGAATGACCAAATTTAAAAAGAATGAGAAATACCAAGTATCGGCAAGGATGTGGAGCAACTGGAACTCTCATAAGTTGTCAGTAGTTAAACTGATCCAATAACTTCGGAAAACTGCTTGGCCATATCTAGTAAAGTCGAATATATGCATATCCCGTGTATAATTTCACTCCTAGTGTAGCTTCAACAGAAATGTGTCTATAGGTTCACCAAAAGACACGTACAAGAATATTCACAGTAACGCTGTTCATAACAGTTGAAAACAAAAACAACCCAAATGCCTATAGCAATAGAATGGGAAAATAAGTTATAATATATTCACAAAATAACCATGAAAATACACGAACTGCAACCACATGCAACAATAGATGGATCGATCCTATAAATGTGATGTTGAGTGAAAGAAGCCAGACACAAATGAGTATATTCTGCATGTTTCTTTTACTTTGAGTAAGAAAACAGACAAAATTCTTCCATGCTGTTAGAAGTCAGGTTAGCGGTTACCTAGAGAAGGGTGGAGTAACTGGAATGGGGTGCTAGGCAAGTGGGACTTCTCAGGTCCAAACTCTCAAGTGTGGTGACATTCTGTTTAGTGATCTATGTGCTGGTTGCAAAAGTGTATTTAGTTGGTGAAAATTTATCAAGCAATGTACTTATTGTATCAGTTACTATTGCTGTAACAAACCACACCCAAACCCGGCTGCAGTCAGCAAGCGTGTATTTCCTGTGGACTGGTTTGTGGCTAGTTGGAGTTCTAGGCTGGGCTAGGCTGGCCTTGGCTCTAAGCCGCAGGATGCGTGCCGGGTTGCTCCACGTGTCTCTCATCCTCCTTTAACTGGCAGCTATCCAAGTCATGTTCTTTTAAGGCAAAAGGCAGGATCCCAAGGGGGTGAAAGGAAACACACACATCTCCTAAGGTCTTGGCTAGGAACCAGTGCCCTTTGCTGCCCACATTCCATTGGCCAAAGCAAGTCACATGGCCAAGCCCAACACCAGTGGGGAAATATACTTCTTTCAAGGAGGTCAGGGTGAGGCGGGAATATTTGGTGAGCAATAACCTAATCCAGGATATTTATGATAGGTGCAGTTTTCTGGTGTGCTTTTCATATTAAAAAAAAAAAAAATTAAGGAAACAGCAAACAAAGGTGTAGGAACAGCTGTGTTTCCCTGTCCTCACCTCCTACCCTTCCTGGCCCTTAATGGAGAAGGGATAATGCTTATGAAACTTTTCTACACAGGCACAGGGAAGAAAGGAAGGAAGAGCATACGCTTCCTAGCACACAATGCGCGTCCTGTCTGCTGGGCCAGAGAGAGATGTCTCCCTGGTCTGCCACCCCCGCCAGAGAAGCGACAGCGACAACTCAGCCCTTCTGGGAGGTGCAGCTCAGGGATGGCTCTCAAGGGCCACCCGTTTTTCCAGCCTCTGCTCCTTACCTTCAGCGGCTCCCTATTTTAGTCAAATTGCTTAAAAAGGTTGAACTTTTTTCAACGAGAAGGAAGGAACTGAATATTTAAAAGGCTCAAGATTTCTGCAAGACTGATTAAACCCTCTTCCCTATTAACCAACGGTTCTGAATCGATCTCTCTTATTCATAGCAGAGGCAGCAGGTTCCAAAAGCAGGCAGTGAATTACTATAAGGCAACACCCCCAGTTCCCTGGTCTGGTTCCCATTGCATTGAGAGCATGGGGGGAGTTTGAGGACAGGTGTTTCCCCTGACCCACCTGCAGGCCTGACCATCAACTCCCCCCTCCATCCTCCTAGCCACCCCCACCCTCCAGCACTAAAAACTAGAGCTTTTCAGTTTGCCTCCAAGAGAAGAAAAAGAGTGCAGGATTCCATTCCTTCTCTACGGGTAGATAACATCCTAATGGCCACAGTGACAATTCACCCCCATCACGGCTTCTTGCATATAAACTCCATCTCCACTGGCTGCTGTGTGGACGTTGGGTGCAGGCAGCATGCCGGTTAAGAATGGAAGTGAGGAGAGCAGTCAGGAGCTGATGCAAGAGTCCTGAGAGACACAGTGGTGGCAGCAGAGATGGGGAGAAGTAGACAGAGTCGAGCATCTCGTTGGGTAGAATCCCCAGGATGTGCTGATGGACCAGGGACAGGTGAGCATGGATGTGTGTGTGCTGGGGCGGGGGAGACGGGGGGTCTTCCTGAGCCAGTGAGTGGAAGTAGGTGCTGTTTTCTGATATGGAGGAGGACTGATGAAGAGAACAGTTTGGAAGATCAACATTTCTGATGGATTGTGTAAGTTTTGAGATATTGCTGAGACAGTCAAAAGAGGATGCAATGACTACAGCAGACTGGACTCAGAAGAGGTCTCATCTGGAGACCAACACACGGGAGCCAGCAACTTACAGGTAAGTGTGAGCTAACATACTGTCATAGACCGTGCGGGCTGCTATAACAAAAATACCATAGACCCAGTGGCTTAAGCAACACTTATTTCTCACAGTTCTGGATGCTGGCAAGTCCAAGATCAAGGCATCCATGGATTCAGTGTCGGTGAAGGCCCACTTCCTGATTCATAAGCAGTCAACTTCTCGCTGTGTCCTCATGCGGTAGAAGGGGCGAGGTTGCTCTCTCAGGTCTGTTTTATCAGGGCACTAATCCCATTCATGAGGGCTCCACCCTCATGACCTAATCTCTTCCCAAAGGCCCCACCTCCTGATACCATCACATTGGGAGTTAGGATTTCAACATATGAATTTGGGGAGAAGGAAACATTAGGCCATAACATCTATGCTGACAGCACTGTAGGAGAGAGGTGGCTTAGGGAGAGGGGGAGGGGAGGGTTGAGAGGGCTCAGCAATGGCGGAAGGTCACCAATGTGTAGAGTAGGGAAGGCAAAGATGGTCTAGCAAAGAGCCCTACCAAGGATGGCCAATAAGGTGAAAGGAAGGACAGGAGAGGAGGCTCACAGACAAGGGCTGTTTCAAGAGTTCAGGCTGACCGTCTGGGTCCAATGTTGCTGAGATGAGGATGAAAGCAAGATAAGTAAAAAGCAAGACGTGGAACCGTCTCTATAGTATTTGATGTTTGTGTTTTAGAAAGGGGTGTGTGTGTAGGGGGGAGAACATTCTAGCTGATTTGCAGGTTTACCTGTAGAATGGCTCTGGAAGGCTCTGTCAGAGCTGATAACCATGGTTACCCCCAGGGCGAGAACCTGGTGGTGGGAGATGGATGGGCTGGGCTGGGAAGGAAGCTTTTCACTGTGTGTCCACGTATCCTTTCGTCACCTTCACATTCTTGTGACCTGTAGGTTATATGACTCTTCAAAATTACGATTGAAAAGAAAGAAAAGCACCCTACTTTCTAGAGTTGCTGGGAGGACAATAATACATTCTTGACATGCTTGTCACGAGGATTAAATGAGATGATGCAGGGAAATGGAAACTGCTCAGCTCGGCCCCCAGCCCCGAGCTCCTGGAGAGTTGGTTGGGGGCCCCTCTGCCACTGCGGCTGCTGCAGGGAACAGCAGAAAGAGTGTGGCCTGTGTGTTAGGTTCCCAGAGCTGCCATGAGAAGCACTGCAAACTTGGGGGCTAAAAATAAAAATTTACTCTCTCCCAGTTCTGGAGGCCAGAAGTCTGAAATGTGTGTCGGCAGGGCCGCGCTCCCCCGAAGGCTCTGGGGAAGGCTCCTCCCTCGCCTGCTCTGGCTTCCGGTGGTGGCGTCAGTCTCCAGCTTTCCTTGGCTTGCAGCTGCACGGCTCCCATCTCCGCCTCCACCGTCACATCGCCACTTCTCCCTGCGTGTCTGCCTACACATGGCCTCCTTATAAGGGCATCGGTCACTGGATTTAGGGCCTAGGTTAATCCAGTACGACCCTAATTTAACCAATGACATCTGCAAAGACCCTTTTTCCAAATAAGGTCACATTCACAGGTACCAGGTGGACATGAATTTTGGGGGACACTATTCAACGCACTGTAACCTGGCAGGTCAGATTTTCACAACCACAAACTTATCTCTGACCCACCCCCAGCTCCCTGGGGCATCTGATTCCAGTCTGTAAAATGAAAGGGGGCCACTGGAGGTGCTCTGAGCTGCCTCCAGCTCCAAGATGCTGAGTTTCCTTAGAGTCTCCCAGAACACTCTCAAGTAGGTATGCTGGGCAGCAGGAAGAGGACTGAAGAGGCCAAGAGCTGTGTGCTTCCTGCTGCCCCATATGAGGGGCTGTCTGAGGCTGTCCCTGCAGACGCCCCTGGGATCCAAACCCTCAGGGAAGGTTTCTGGAGACATGGGCGGGGAGGTTCCAGACTTGGGCCTTAATGAGGCTTGAACTCTGGGTGAGTCACAGCTCAGAATAATAATAAGCCAACCCAGTCCTGCCCAGCGTCCTTTGTCACCTAATTCACGGGACATGTGCTAACTCACATTCTTGTGGAAAGAGGAGTGAGAACAAACTGGATTTGACATGGCAGATTCCAAGAGACGTCTGAGGTCATGAACTAAGAAAACGTGTGCTGCCGAGTCAACCCGCAGGAGCTGCCAGGTGAGGTGGGGATAAGATCCCAGGGAAAGATGCCTCGGGTGGGAGTCTGTGGGAGATCTGCTCCACAGTGTTTCCAGTGGCTGAACCAAGTTCCCTCTGGGTGCCTTGGTTACAATAAAAACAACAATGACGCTATCCTCCATTTACACAGAACTTTGCCCCTCACAAAAGGCTCTTACATCTGATATCCCATTTGATTTGATTCTCTAGAGTCGTGAGTGGGCAGGAACTTTGATCTCAGCTTTCCAGATGAGGAAATGGAAGCCCACAGTGGTGACGGACTTGCCCGAGACTAACCACTCAGGCACTTCGAGCTGTGCGTTTGGGCCCCACTACACACGGGGTCTCTCCCAGGGCTGCTTCCAGGGAGGGTCATCTGGGACGGTGGTCTTGAGAATCACCAGCGAAATCTCCAACCCCGCAAGTCACCCATAAAAATGTTCATGTTAAGATGACAATCTTCCATGTGGACAACTTGTTTCCTCATTCTTGTATGAAGTGTAAATACACACATCTTCATAGGATGTTGCTATTTTTTACTAATTTATGACATACAATATAAACAAAAGCAGAGAGCTAGCTATGTAAACATAGGTTCGAAACAAGCCTGGAAGACCCCTTCCAGCACCTAAGCCTCTCCAGATGGACCTCTTGGAGTGACCATGGGGCTGTCCTGATCCATGGGAGGGACACCATGGGAGTCAAGCCCTAATTCTGCCAGAAAGGCTGCCTATGAGAGAACGTGGGCTTCAGAAAGCAGCCTCACTCCTCTAAGATGAGCTTACGTGCAGGGTCCTGCTGAGGACACCGCCCTGGGAGAGACCCTGCCTTGGGCAGAGCAGGGAGCGGTTAGACTCCAAGCAGGGCTGGGGTCCATGGTGGAAGAAGCTAGTTCTGCTGCTGGCTGGTGGACAGTTTGGGGCTTCGGCCAATTAGGTAAATTAGGCCAACCGCATGGCCATTAGGCAAAGGTTTGGGGCTTGTTTTTGATTATGACTTTAAACAGAGAAAATGAATAAATTAGTCTTGGAGAAGTGCTATTTTATAGTTACAGGAGGAATGGGCACTGAGTCTGATCGTCCTTGGGCTGCAACTGAAATTGCACAGTCTAGCTTCTGTGGCTTTCAGACCTTGGCCAGCAGCTCAACCACAAGAAATCACAGGACAGAGAACACCTCGTGTCCGAGACAGGCGTGGAAGGAAGGAAACAGATCCAGAGCCATGGACTCGCCCAAGGTCACACAGCTGGTTATGGGGTGATTGAACTGTGTAGGGGTGGGAACCACGTCTATCCCCGACACCGTCTGTCCCCAGCACCTGTCAAAGTGCCTGGCAGACAGTGGGTGTCCCTGAGGTGAGTTGCCTGAGTGAAGGCAGGCAGGCAGGCAGAGTGGGAGGAGTGAGGGTCAGGGCGCCTGCACTGGGTGATCTGTGTCACCATTCTGAGCGTGACAAACAAGAAGAAGCAGGGAGAGAGAGGAAACAGAGAAGGGATATATATGAGGAGCTGGCAGGCCAAGACCAAGGCAACAGGTGTGAGCAGGAAGGGAGGACAAAGATGGAGCAAGTCTGAGAGGACGGGGACTCCAGAGTGGGGTCCGCGTTCCCGAGTCAGGGCGCTGGCCGGGCCTGGGCTGGCTGTTGGTGGTGGTGACTCAGCCAGTGGAAAAAAACGTAACCAGGAATGTTTTCCCAGTAATCCTGGCCCTGTATACCCTCGACATGGACTCTGAGTGCCAGGCCTCCCCGCCTTTGCTGTGGGAGCCCTGTGGGTGGAGTGAAGGCGACCTGGGAGGGAAGAGGGGGTAGGCACTCACTCTCCCAGAAGAAGGGAAACGGCAGCAACCTGCATGTCTGCTCAGCATGTTACCTGTCACATTCACATCCGCTGTCTCACTAGATCCTGAACCAGCCCTGTGAGGTCGCCATTCCACAGATGAGAAAATGGAGTCCTTCTGAGCTCTTCTCACATGTCATTTAGTTAGTTATGTGTTAAACATTGATAAACCAAACTAAGAAGGACTGTTAGTGTATTTTAATTTAAAAAGGAGTAATTCCTAATAGGCTTTGCTGATGCTGATTTTTGGTGGGGAAATATTTAAGGTCAGAGAAATCCCAGCAGCATCCACTTGGTCAACACCTTATTGAGCATTTACCATGCTGGGCCCTATCTCTTAACTTATATTGTCATATTTACTCCTCGCTCCCCTAAGAGGCAGAGACTATTATTATCTCGAGCTTACAGATGATCAAACCGAGGCACGGAGACATTAATTACCTTGTCCAAGGTCACCTGATAATAATTGGTGGCCTTGGAATACTTCTAATTGTATTTACTTGCCTATGCATGAGACTAGATTACGCCAAACATTGGATCTTTGGGGAACAAAAGGAGGGGACCTGGAGGTGGTATAATCCGCTAGTGGGGAGGGAGGAAGGAGCAGGAAGAATAGAGGAGAAGCAGGAAGGTTATTTTTTGGACAGTGGCCAGGGTAAATGAGAGTAACGGATTTAAAAAGCAAATTTAGACTTTAAAAATTCTGCATCTTGCATAATAACTACACAGAGAAGTTCACTTAAGAATATAAATAAAAATATGACTAGAGAAATATTTTAGGATGAGATTTGTCAACACTATAAAGATATTAATCGTCTTTGATGTATCTATACATTTAGTTAAGTTTAAATCAAAATTCCAAACGGAGTTGTAAATTTTTTATGGATTTTGGAAAAACGTTTTCTTCTGCAGAGCTTGAACTTGACAAAATGATTCTAAATTTAACAAAAATAAATAAGCACATAAGAAGGAAAGACAATGTTTAATTTATTTTGTTTTACTTATTTATTTGGTGAGGAAGATTGGCCCTGAGCTGACATCTGTTGCCAGTCCTCTTTTTGCTGAGTAAGATTGGCCCTGGGGCTGGGATCTGTGCCCATCTCCCTCTCTTTTATATGTGAAATGCCACCACAGCATGGCTTACAAGTGGTATGTAGGTCCACACTGGAGATTCAAATCTGTGAACCCTGGGCTTCCAAGTTGGAGCATGCGGATTTAACCACTGCACCACCAGCCAGGCCCTGAAAAGCCAATTTTTTTAATGACTAATAAAAGAAGACTCACCCTGCCACAGAATAGGTGTTCAACAATCATTCTCTATCTAAATGAGTTATTGAAAACTACGATAATCACAACAGTATGATACTAATTCTAGGAAACAACAGAAAAACTAATGGAATAGATTTGAGAGTGAAAAACAGATTCATTCCATAAAAGACGATTTAATATATAATAAATGTGCCATTTCAAATTAGCAGGAAAAGAATGATTCATTTACTATATTGTAAACAATTAATCTAAAGACTTAAGGAAAGGTAGATGTCTGCTTTATACCATATACAAATACATATTCCAGAAAGATTAAAGATACGCATAAAAAAACAAAACTGAGCAAGTACTCAAAGGAAATATAGGTGCACATTTTTATCATTTGGGGAGTGGAGAAAGCTTGTCAATGAATTCCAACAGAAAATTAAGTCATGGGATAAAAACAACCTGATGGATTTTGTCATGTAAAAATATTTAAAACGTATCCATAGCACATACATATAAACAAAGTAAAAAACAAACATGAAACTAAGAGGAAGAAATTTGAAAAGATTTATTTAAAGATCTTAAATCAATGTCCCAAAAGAAAAATGGGTGAATACTATCAATAATAAAAAAAAAGTTCTGCATTTTTTTTGTTATTTCTTAAGAACCGTATTTCACATTGTAAAACACCTGTATAGGTAGAGCTTTAGTTTAAGATGCGTTCTTTGGTTCATCAGGCGTGGGTAAATGAGGACTCATCAAGGAGACCATCCTGAAGACGATGACTTCTAGTGACACGGTATGTGAGGCCATGTCTTTGCGGAAAATAAGCTCCTCGATTTAACAAAGTCTGGGGCCAGGTTTTATTGTGTTTAGTGGAGAAAATGTTCTCACACTTTCTCTAGGCTCCTGTCTCTGGGGAATAACTCCCCTCCTGGTTCTCAGCAGGGCTGAGCTGGGCTGGGCGCTGCTTCATCTTTCCTTAGCTTGGAAAGGTCATTTGGTTCCAAAGAAATGGACCCCGTTTTGCAGCTGAGTCTCGAAAGGCCATCTGAATGGTCTTCCCTTAAAAGCTGTGGGTGTAAACGGTGGTAGAGAGAAAGTGTCACTAAGTACAGATTCATCTGGCCTCAAGGGTAGCACCGTCCTTTTCAGGAGAAGACCCCAGAGAACCCTTCTGATAGGGCACTCTCAGCCTCTGGATACACCATCACCACTGTGAGCTCCTTGAGGCAGGGTTTATAGCTTCATTACAGACCCAACAGCTTGAGATGAAGAAATTACAATGATTGTGATGTTCTTGTCTACTATTCACGGTGTTACCTATACCTAGAATCTGATATTTCTGGATTGATTAAAACCAATGGGCACGATGGGGAGAGATCAAAATCGGAGAAGCTGAGATGTGATCCCCAATTAGGTCCATAGTATGCTTCTTCAAGCACCTCCACCTCCAGGGTCTCACTCCATCCTTACTGGGTCACTCCGAGAGGCAGAGCAGGAATCATCAGGTCCACTTTACAGGTAAGGAACACGAGCCCCATTGGAGGTCCCCAGATGAGCGGTGGCAGAGCCAGGCCCAGAATCCTTACCTCCTCTTGCTCTGTCCTCCAGCCCCTCTCCCCTCTGACTTACCCTTCACCCACCAGGCTGTGACATGGGACCCTAGAACACGGGCTTGAAACATGCTTTCAAACGTCCTGAAACCCTTTCAACCGAACTCAAGGCCCTGAGCATCGGTGCCATCCACGGACACAGTAATGTGGGAGCTGCAGGCAAAGGTGGTGAAGATGGAAGCCCATGGGGCAAAAGTGCCATTATTGATCAAGACTGCCTGGCAGCCCTCACTCAGGGCAGGAAAATGCCAGAGGATATTCAACACACTGACCTGGAAACCTGAGAATCATCACAGCCATTTGGGGCAGAAAGAACACAGCAGTGATCGAATTCAAACTCCAGAGGCTGAAATCCACCGCCCTGTCAATTCCTCCCAGATCTGAGTTTTAATCCCTGCACCGCACGAACATATCTAACTATGTGGCAGAAATGTGGCAACAAACAGGCTGGGCCCAACGATCTGAAGCTCAGGATTTGTTCCCTTATTGCCTGAGCTTCCACAATGTGCACAGGCACCAAGACCCAGAGCTAAGCTCGACACAATTCTTGTTGAGAGAAAATGGAAAGCTCCCTAGCATAGAACTGACAAATGCGCTCACCATCCAGGCACCCTCCACGAAGGCCTGTAGAAGGCATGGGTGCACGATATATGAATGCAGTGTTTCATATCTTACATCTTTCTGTAAGGCTACTGTGTTTTTGGTAGCAGAGCAGGGCATGCTGTGAAAATCCCAGTGTCATATTGATCTGCTGCCTCAGTCCTATTCCTGGGCTCTAGGGAAATGGGAAATCCTCAGGTTTTGGCTGTCCAGGGAGGGGTACAGATGAGATGTTCCGGAGTGTAAGGACGCTGGGATTGGAGCAGCCTCAGCCGCTCATGCTGGTGAGAGGGCTGCCTCCCCTCTGCTTCCGGGCGCTGTGGGAGGGTCACCAAGAAAGTGCTGACACAGTGCGCAGAGCTCTTGGAGAGATGGGTCTCACTCGTCCCTGAATGCCCAGGGCCTGGGACACAGGATACATCTGGTCATGCCAGTCAGGACCTGTTTTCTTCCTCCTATCTTTTTAAACATTCTCGGAGTAAAGTCAATTTTAGAGGAAAACTCTGAAGTAACCAGAGGCAAGTGGGCCTGCCCCGGTCCTTGGCCTCTTACCACCACTGGCTGGCCCCCATGAGAGGCAGCATCCCAATGCCCTTCCACTGCCCCCTCCATCACCCCATCACCACACCACACCACATCCCCCCCACCGGGGAAGCCAGATTAAAGGAGTCACCTCCAGAGGTCTGTTTCCAGCCGCGGATGCTAAGGCCAGGACAAGGGAGTTGGCATTGCCAGGACCCTGGCTTTCTCCTGCGCCCCACAAGCCCCATCCCAGTGTAAAGCTTTCCACCTCACCAGCCCCACCATGGCCCAGACGGGCTCAGCAGATCAGAGAGTGAGGATGAGCTGGTCTAGGGCCACCACAGCCATGCAGGACCAGCTGTTTCCACGACTTCCTGGCTCCTTCCTGACTGACTGGACTGTGAGAGGCGGGAGGGTGAGGGGCGCTGGGCGGGGAAAGAAGCCTCTCTCTGATCCCTCTGTCTGGCTCACTTACTTATTAACTCAAAGAACGAAAGGGCTTTTACAGCTGCTGAAAACATTTCTCACCTTGACAGAACCCAGATAACCCAAATCCACCCAAGAAAAATGCAAGTAATCAGCGATAGAGCCGGCATCTGCCTCTCTGTTTCCATTGTCCACAAGTCAGAGAGGAGCAAAAAATCTTCCCAAAAGTCAAAAGTTAAAACATGCCTTTGAGGAGGTTCCATGTCACGTCCTTGCTTTTGCCTACTGACCACCTGCTCCCCGTCGGTTTTCCTCGTCTCCTAAGTAGTATTTTCCTACAGTCCCAAGTGGCCATGTTAAAACTCTTGGAAAAAACCAGTAAACTAATTGCTTCTCTTTGCTGTGTGCACGTGTGTTTATGTGCGCATGCATGTATGTGTGTGTGTGTGTGTGTGAATACTCATAAGCGGCTTGGCGGAAGACAGACACTTGGTAAGAGACACAAGCACTTTCCAGAGAAGCCCTGAAGGGGATGATGAAAGTGCCAGAGAGAGGGGCCCAGGCTCCCTCTCCTCCCAAGGCCTCCGTTTTCTCCTCTGAAGGCCATCCCCAACCCCCCCACACACACTTTGCTGGGGGTGTGTGAGGCTGAGGGCTTCCACCTCCATCCTGCCTGCAACGGGGCCAGGGATTTGCAAACAGGACTTGGGTAGGGGCACCGAGGCCCGGAACCACGCAGACCAAACTCTCTAGCAGGGCACGCAAGGTACTTCATAATTGGGTGGACCCCTCCCGACTCTGTCTCACACCCCGCCCCTCCCTCCTTCCCCCACTCCCTATGCCCTGGCTATATCTACCTATTCGCCAAACCCTTTGCCCTGCCATCCTGTCTCTGCCTAACCAACTCCTACTGTGCATTCAGGGTCCAGCTCCCATCCAGTTCCTCAGGAAAGCTTCTCCAGACCTCCTTTCCTCTGCAGGTGAAGTCAGTGAACACCCCATTCTGGGGGCTCCCCCAGCCTTCGGCACACATCTTCATCACGAAACTCAGTGCCTGGCATTCTAACTGCATGCTACATGCCTCTCTCTGCCTACTGGTCTTTGAGTTCTCTTGACGCACAGTCACAGTCTGTTGAAACTCTCCAACAAGTTTATTTTCTTGATCAAACAACCCACTGAGAGTATATCAAAGGGAGTCAGAATGGATGCAGCGAGGCATTTTCGAATCCACAGATCAAATTGATTTTTCTGAGAACTTCATCAAATTTCGCACAAAAGGTAGAATTCTTAACTTGATTTTTAAATTATGAAGCAGCTTTAAAAACTATTGTCACGCTGCCTTCCAATTACATTAGCATTTGCAGCTCAAAAATCATTGTAATCAATAAGCCTGTGAAACTTGGAAAGTTTCCTATGATATCGGCTTGTTGGCTGAAGCTGGGAGGGGCTGCCGGAGATCCCCGGCTAAAGATTCTGTGCTATTGCTGAGCGCCACTGGTCACGTGGCGACCAGAAGGGACACTCCAGGAAGATGGAAAACACTTCTACTGTGATGTTTGTTTTTACTTTCTGTTTGTCTATATTTTCTGTACTATACAAGTATCACTTTTATAATAAGAAAAAGCAATAAATCTTTGAAAGTGCAAAATGGCAAGCAACGAGATTGATTAAAACTATGAAAGCTCAATGAAGAGGGGAGGGAACAAGGAATGCTCTTTACCAAGGATGTTTCTGCCCCTCAGACCTGTGGGCTGAGCTCTGAGCAAGAAGCCTGATTGCTGTCAGGCTAAATCATAAGGCCAGAACTTCCGGGATAGGGAGAGAGGAACGACACGTGGGGAACTGCAGGAGCCCTTCCTCCGCCCAGCCATCACACGCTCCTGTGCTCGCGGCTTAGACAGGCCACAGACGTCCCCACGGGAGTGCTGGGAAATCACACCATATGGGTTTTAGACCCAGCTTCGGCACTCACAGCTGTAGGACCTTAGACAAGTGGCTAGTCTGGTTTCTTCATCTCTTAAGGGGAGCACATGTCTGCCTCCTGGGAATGTCTGTGACATGGATTATAAACTGTAGAGTGGTACCTATAAGACAGGGGTTATTATAATCATTGTTGGTTCTGGAGGAAGGTGGGACTGACAGGCCTGTATGAGTAGAATTCACATCACCTTTTACAGGTTCACAGACATTGCATGAGCTGAAATATACTCCAATCTCTACAACTGTGTAGGTGGGTACTATGATTATTCACAATTTACCAAGGATGAAACTGAGGCACCATAAAGTTAAGCAAATTGCTCAACTTGCCACACAGGAGCGGAAGAGCTAGAATCTGAACCCGGCAGTGCATAGCAGAGCCTGTGTTAGTAATCTAGGGCTTGTGCTCACTCACACACACACAAACACACACTCACACACTCCCCCTTCGCATCTCAAACTCACTACCCAGAGTCTAGCTGCATTCTTCAATTTCGATCCTGAATTTTGTTTCTTTAAAATCTAACGGCCCCAAGAATCTGCTAACAGCTCACCTCTGGGGAGTGGGAATGTGGCGTCAGGGCCAGCGAGGGGGTCTTTACTTCTCATTTTACAGTTTTGTGTTATTTTGATTCCTCCTCATGTGCGTGTATTATATTTATAAGAGTTAATAAAAAGCCATCTTGCTCCTCATTGGGAGGATTGTGCTTGAAAACGAAAGTTTTAAAGTTTAATGGAATGAAAACTCCTTGGCCGCTTGTGGGTTTTGGAGCCTTATTTATCTAATGCCCCGGCTGTTGGGGATGTTTCCAATTCAGGCTGGAATCAAGCCTGGGTTTCCTGATTTCCCCACCTCCAGCTCTCAGCCTCAGTGGCCAAGCCAACCCAGCCCCTTCCTGTGGTTTTCAGCTCAGCCCGTTGGGTGGAGGGAGGAGGGAGGGGAAAGGGAGGGGGAAGGGAGAGGTGAGAGAGGAGGGACAGAGGGGAAAAGAGGGAGGTGGGGGGACGAGGCAGGAGGATGCCAGTGTTGGGCCCCATCAAGGGAAGCCAGGCCTGGGCCCGTCCAGGAGGGCCCTCCATGCTTGGTGAAAATAGGGTCTGGTCACAGTCCAGGCCCTCCAAACCTAGCGATGGAGGGCCCTAGGGAAAGGTGAAAACACACGGGGAGATTTGGATCCGAGGGGAGGCAGGCTCAGAAAAAGGAAAGCAAGGTCCGGATCACCCTGTTGGGACGAACAGGGGCACTAGCTGAAGGGCAGGGCTAGAACCCCACATCTCCGGCCTCAGTGCCCCCAGCGGCGTCTCCTCTGCTTTCCTTCCAGGGTCCAGAGCAGTCTGAGGGGCAGGAGTCCACCGGGCAGTGGACCTAGCAGGGGCCCAGGAGCCTGCCCTTGCCAGGCCTGAATCTGGGCACAGGCTGGCTCCATCTTGCAGCCAGCTCTAATTAAGTTTCTGGAGGAACACAAACACGCTCTCATGCATTATTCCCTCAGAGCAGGGACTGTCAGGCAGAAGCAGGAGAGAGAGGAGGCTGGCTCCCTCCTGTTATGTGCACCCACTTAGCAATGTCACCTTAATTTCTCAAAAACATTCGTTGACAGACCCATGTGTGCCCTGCTCAGGGTGCCTAGCCCGGCTAATAGGCCAGCTGGGGGGCAGCTGGAACCTGTCTGCCCGACTTCCTGGGGGACAATTCATTAAGCAGCCATCAGCTTTTCTGGCTCCAGAGACCTCAGTGCTGGGACCGTCTGGGTACAGTGTGTTGAGTGCACAGAAAAATCCCTGTGGTACTATCATGAACCAAAGCATCCCTCTGATACTGAGAGCCCACAGCGCGGGTGGGACGTTTCCTTTGCTACTTCTGCCACGAACAGGCAGTGGGAGAGCGTGGCTTTCTTCTCTGGCTGCCTTTAGGGCATCATCAGGGCTCGGCTCGGCCATGCTGCTGTCAGTGTTTGCTGGGCTGGAGAACGCTCACTCATATTAACCAGGAAGCAGCGAATGAGAAGCCCTTCTGCCCTCTTATTAGATGCTGTACAAGCATAAAGCAGGCTCGGAAATGTTATCTGTTCAAAACCCTCGGATGTCTAAATATTTACCGAGTGTGATTGACATTCCCTCATTCAGTACAGCCAGTGTCCATGGAGTGTTGGAAACAGGAATGGGACCCAGGAGGCCCCGAGGGGCGGGGGGAGGACCCCTCCCTAACCCCAGCTATCCAATGGAAGTGCCAGCTCCCTGCAATCTTAGACCTTCCATCACCTTGTCCTTGCAGTGCTTTTGGGACGGCCTCTCCAGCTACACAGCCCACATGGAGCCCTAGGCTCTGCTGCATGAGACTTCTCAGAGTTCTCCAAACACACGGGCTCTTTCCTGTGATTAGGGTTTATACTGATTGCTCCACCTGGCATGCTCTTTCCAGAAGGCCCCTCTTGGCAGCATAGGCACAGTGGCAGGTCAAGGATGGCGAAAAGACTTTTCTGGGACTCCAAGTATGATTGACTCATGGAAGCTTTGTAATGACCACATCCAAGCTGTGAAGCGACTTCTCAGGGGTATACGCCCCGCCTACTGGGGACATCAAGTCACGTGTTTCATGGTTTCATCATTGGTCTACTCAATTGAAAACGCCACGTCCTCCACAACATCCTCAAGACTCCTACTCTCCAAATTAAATGTGAGCTCTTCCTCTCTGCATTCCCTGGGCACCCAAGTCATTTTTCATTTTCCACCTTGTATGACAATGATGTGAATCATTTATTCCCCTTCTCCTGCTAGCGGCTGGGTTCCTTAGGGTAGTGACTATGCCTGACTCATCTCTGCATCCTCCTTAGAAGATATCATTCCCTGCTTGGAGTTGGTGCTGTCAAGGTGGCTGAACTGAAGTTCTTTCCTGGGGACAGCTAGCTGAGAGCAGACTCATCTCCAACACTCCCCACAATGAGCGTATTTGAAAGGGGGCTGGCCGAATCTGCACCCCTCCCCTGCGGGAGGTGCTGCCTCCGAGCAGGTGTCAGGGCTACTGAGGGCACGAAGCAGCTTGCTGGAGTGGGACTGGGGGTGGTAGTGTTGCCAGATAAATTACAAACACCTAAGTAGGTTGAATATAAGTATAAGCGTATCCTAAATATTTCATGGGGCATACTTATGCTGAAAAATTATTTATTGTTTATCTGAAATTCATTGTTAACTAGGTTTCCTGGATTTTTATTGGCTAAATTTGGCAACTCTTGATGGGGGTACCAGGGAGAAGGTACTGGAGATTGTCTCCACAGATGTCCTAGGATCAGTTCTATCCACTAACCCATGTCTTCGTGGAGGAACAGCCTGGGGAGGCAGAGGCGATGGACAGAGCCAAGCGGGCCCCCTGTTGTGGCTGTCCACACTCCCAGGTCTCCTCGTGCTTCCAGATGATGCTCTCTGATGTTCCCCCACTAGGTCCCTCACGGGTCTGGCTTCCTGTGAAAGCCAGCTCCAGGGAGACCCAGGCAGGGCAGCTGTGCAGAGAAACGTCAAGAAGCCCTCAGAAAGCTCTTTAGTGTGTTCAGCTGTAAGCTTCATTAGCTGGGACCAAGTCCGTCTTGTTCATCCTCAGATCCCCAGGGCCTTTCACAGTCCTTGGCATAAAGTAGGTGCTCAATAAATATTTACTAAATAAATAAAGAGCTTGGTGCTACGGGGCGTTCTCCACCCATGATTGGACTTGCCTCATCCACAGTGGTAAAAATGTGCAAAACCAGGAGTTGGCGTGAAGCCTTTCCTTTACCGAAGTCGTCACTGATTTCCATTACCCAGCAAAGTGTCCAAGTGCATTAGGCTGATTTGGATTTAAAATCAATTAATGCATCCTCAGGGAACTTGGCTGCTGTAAAAGAAAGATAAAACTGCATCTTCTTAAGTTAATTTATTTCCATTTGAAGGGTAATTAATACTTTTCATTGATGTGAATTTAGAAAACAAGGAAAAGCACCATGAAGGGGAGAAGCCTGTGCTGGCTCAGGACCTCAGGCAGACTGAGTTATTGTGGTGACTCTGAGTTATACCTGTGTTTGATGGCGCCTGCCTTCTCACTTCCCTCTCCACTTAGAGGTGTGGAACTCCTTTCTCTTCTCCTGTGTTCTCTTTTCCTCCTCTGCCAAAAACCCTGATAAAGGATGCATCGTGATCCTGGATTCTGAGATTTGATCAGAAATAGGTGCTCGTGGTTAAGGAGAGCCCAGAGGCCAGAGGAACCATCAACAGGGGGACAACAGGAATGGGCAAAGGTAATGAGGGGCTGGCTTGGGGGTGGCAGTGGGGCCATAGAGGTGACATGGTGGGGCAGGAGGAGTGGACCTCAGTGACCAGGAGTGTGTGAACCATAAAGGGACAGCCAGGAAGGATATCTAGCTTCCCAACTTGGTGACTAAGGAAATGGTGAGGGTACCAGCCAGGGCTTAGTTGCAAACAGCAGAAACTGATTCTGGATCTCTAAGAAGAAATGGAATTTATTTATGTATATGTATTAGAGCTCAGCGAATCAGTGTGAAGCCTGGAGAACCAAACTCAGGAAATAGACAAGACCAAGAGAGGCTAGAACCTGGGTCATACACAAGAGCAGCCTGGTCAGGTCACGGCCAAACCATCCCAACCCCTGGACACTTGCTGAACCTGCCCCCCTCCACTGCTGCTGTGAATAATTGCCAGCCTTGCATCACTCTCAAGAACTAAAATCCCTTTTTCATGGTCTGAATGGCCATGTCTAAGTCATATGCACATACTCCGTCACTAGGGGAGAGGTGGGGGAATGTCTGGCCCCCTTCAGACTCAAACTTATTGGCATTTCCTCCAACTAGGATAGAGACTAGATGATAGGAAAGCCAAAAAGAAAAAAAAAAAGAAGAGACAGCAAGTGATCCATATGGTGGCATAAAGTGGGGAGAACAGGGGGAAGAGCAGGTCTGTATGGGGTAGGACAATGAGTTCAGTTTTGAGCTTATTGAGTTTGAGACACGCACAGGTATCCAGGCAGAGCTGTGGAGAGAGGTTGACAGTGGAGATGCTGATCTGGGAGCTGTCTTCAAAGAAGTGACAAGCCGTCCTGCCCTGTGTCCCTGTGGCTCCTCCAGCTATCCTTGCATTCCACATCTTCAATAACTGATGTCTTCTGAGAAGCCCAGGACTGAAGGCAAGGGCCCTTCAGGGCATGAAGGTTTGGCTGGGCCCTCCTTTTCCAGAAGTCCCAATTCCTGGCTTGAGTTTACAATCATGAAAAATGGCTAGCAAATAAAGGAAGTTAAGCCGGCTGGGGCCAGGACATATGAGCAGCTGTTCTTTGTCTACAGCTTGTGAGAAATAAGCTGGAGGAATTACCCCTCCTTTTAGGGCTCCAGAGCCTTAATTTCCAGAAAAATCTCAAGGGTAGCAGGGGAGCTCTGGAATGTTTGGAGCCCTGGAGCCTGTGAACTGCCAGGAGACTTAAGGATCATTTAATCCAGCTCCTTATATCATACACAAGGGCCTGAGGCTCAAAGGATCTCATAAACTGCAGCATCCTTTCAAGTTCTCTAATTGTGAAAAAGTGACACTACCTTTCACCCACACCTCTGCCCCATCCTGCTGACCCTGCCACCCACCTGAGAGGAAGGGAGGCCTCGTGTAGGATGCAGCTGGGTGGAACTCCTCCTCTTCCCCTGGAGGCAGTGACGTCCATCACTCCTAGGAGACGATTAAAATGCTGCTATTGTTACATTTTGGCGAGTAGATTCTGGATTATTCTCCCATGGGGCTGGTCATGAGTCACTATGGCACATCCTCAGGAAGAGGCTGGCTGGGCTCCCAAAATGACCAGATCCTGCAGTGAACTTGGAAGCAAGTGAATTTGAACTGTGAACTGGAGTTTCTTGTGGCTTCTCCCATCATGAGTGGGGGGCTTAACATCAGGAGAGACTAGAAACCCACTTCCGGTGTGGGCATCACAGACTGCTCAGTCAATAAAGTGCGATAGCCTGAGTGAGGTCCTCTGTGATGCTGGAGGGTAAATAAGGGGGCGTGGAGGGAAGGCCCAGCAGGTGCCTGCACAGAGAGCCTATTCAATAGAAGCCCACTTCCTGTTTTTCTTCTTATAGGAGGTGTCCCATAAGCTGGCCCTTGGAGATGACAAGTCTCCTTCTCACTCCAAATAGGCAGTAAGGAGACAGGAACAGCCCTGGGGGAAGGGATATTCTTAGATTCTGGAATTTCAGTCAAGTTCTTTATTTTTGGCGATTAACCTACAGACTGTGGGTAGCTGTACAAGAGGGACATTCACCCCAAGTGGAGAAAGGAGGCATGAACTACAGCAATCCTGGGTTAAATAAAGAAGTTAAATGGCTCTATGCCATGGAAAGAGAGATTAGAATGAAAAAATGAAGGAATGAATGAATGACCCTAAGCTGGTATGGCCATGGTACTCGTTGGCTGTGCCATCTTCTGGAAAGGAAAGGACGTTGTGGCTTTGTTCATGCTCTCCCCTCCCATTCCTACATCTCTACCGCTGCATATCCAATCTCCCCAACTTCCATGTGACTCAAATGTCGCATCCTCTAGTTAGGATGCCTTTCTTGATTCACCAACTCAGAAATTCTCTCTTTCCTCTGTCCTCTCAAAGGCTCCACCTCCACTCTTGCAAGGCCCTTATTTCTAGGCCAAATGTTGGTTATTGGTGTGTGTGTCTTACGTCTGTGTGCCCACCAGTGCCCAGGGCCCACAGTAGCCTCTTGCACAGTGTGTTGAAGATTTCTCGGCCCTCCAAGGACTCCCGACCCCCCTGCCCCTTTGTCCAGGATTGTTTGAGTGACTTTGGCACAAAACAAGTCTGACTAGACATGGAGTAGAGATGAGTCTCTTGAAATGAGCAGGGAGTGGGCTCCGAGTGGAAGGAGTCCTGGGAGGGGAGCTGTGTCCTGGGCAGAGAAAGGACGAAACGGATCCAAACTGAAGTGAGTGAAAAACCCTGTCTCAGGCCCAGGGCGAGGCCCAAGGGGCAAGGTGGAGATGACCATGGCTATGGGCGGGGAGAATGAGAAAGGCAGGGGTGAGGAAGCCTTGAGGTGCGGGGAGGGTGACGTGGTCAGCACAAGGTGGGGCTTTAAAGCCAGCTCTCTCCAACTCTCTCTTTGACCTAACCAGCTGGCTGCCCATGACCCCGACACAGGGGAGAGCTCACATGGGGGCTCAGTAAATGTGGACTAGAATGATCCTGATGATGATGATGATGATGATAACAGCCAACTTTTCTTGAATAGTTGCTATGTGTCAGGCATTGTTCTGGGTCTTCTTTTTTAACTTGTGTTTCTTCATTTAATCTTCTCATCAACCCTGTGAGGTAGGTATTATTGTTACCCTCATTTTACAGATGATGAATTGGAGGCACAGAGAGGTTAAGTAGCTTATCCACAGCCACATAGCTAGTAAATGCTAAAGCCGGGAGTTGAACCCACTCTCTTGACTCTCAAAGCCTGTGCTCTTAGCCGTTATGCAATAGGGCATGGCACTGATAATAAAACATTTCCTCACATAATTTTTGCCCTAACCTATATCATCCTCTCTCAAGATATTTTCTGCTAAACCTGCTTGTTTTAAGAAATAAAATTTCTATTTTAGGGGATAATTCATAGCCTTGAAGCTCAAATAATAACTTTCGGAGTAATCTACAGAAAAAGTCCTCTTCAAAGAAGAACCTCAAAAGGACTGATAAAAGCAACTAGAAATAATGTAATCATCTATTCCACTTACTTATGAAGGTTCATTTCACTACAATTCGTTTTCTACTTTATTTTATATTTACTAGGACCCAAGTAAGTAGGGGAGAAAAAACCAGGTTTTTGTTTGATACAAAGGAAGACTCAGAACAGTGAAATAAATGCTGTTCAGAAAGTAACCTTCAGGCCCCTGAATGCTAAGTTACATGTTTATTCATATCTGTACAGATATTAAACTCACTCTTCCTGAATCCATTTTCATGATCTAAACAGAGACTATACATCAACTTTTCTACATGATTTTTGAGGAATAAATGCTTTCCTGCCTAGGAATATGGCTTGTATAGTGGCAGCGTACAGAGTTAGAATGCTTTTCAGCTGCAGATAACGGAAGTCCCAAACCCACACTGGCTTAAGGAATAAGGAAGGGGTCATTTCCCAGAACCAGAAGTACAGACAAAGCGAAGGCCCCAGCTTGGATCGATCAGCAGCTCCATGAGGTCATCAAGGACTCAGTTTGTTTTTCCTTCTTCCACTCTGCTGTCCTCATTTCAGTTGGAGCCTAAGACGGCCTGCTAGAAGGCTGTGGCAGTCCCAGGTGCAACACCCAGAAATGAAAACATCCAGAGGAATGACAGAAGCTGTCTCTTTCTTGGGTCTCTTTTTTTGGAAGCAAGTAAACCTCTCCCAAAAGACTCCCTGCAGACTTCCCATCAACTCTTTTGTTGGCCTTGGGTCACAGGCCTATTCCTAAAGCGATTGCTGGCTTTCACCAGTCCTGCTGGGAAGCCAGCAATCATGACCACCGCAAAGAGACACCAGTCATTTTCCAAGCTGCTCTTCTGAAATAAATACCGTTTCTTTATCCAGATACCAAACTTTTACAAGCCCGTGGAATCAAAATCTTAAAAAGGATAAAAACTTGAAATTTCATAAAAATGGGCCTGCATTTTCTCCTGGCTGATGATTAATCGTTGCTATCACCACAGCCAGTCACCTTGCTTTCCATAAAAATAACAGTTTCTGAAGATTGTGGAATATGGATTTGCTAACCAAATATTATCTTAAATGCAACAGAGCAACTTGCTATTTAGGAGAACTGTTTGGTGAAATTTTTTTTAACGATAAATGACCAGATCTTCAGGTTAAGATGAAGTTGAATGATGAGTTGAATGGACACATTAATCTCCTCTCCATCACTAAACATCACTTTAAAAAATAATAACATATTAAACAGAAAGCATAATCTCATAAGGACAAAGAGAGTGGGAAAGAAGTCATCAGCGACAACACTTCAGAGTTGGAAAGCAGATGGATGAGTGGTATCTGCCTTAGCAGAGCTGAGAAAGCCAAATTCTAAGCCAGCCATATGGAAAGCCAAGAAATAGTCCGATTTTATATTGTAGAAGTCTCAAAGAGCTCAAGAATTGGTGGCACCAGGTACCTTTGGAAGTAGGGGTAGCAGAGGGCTAAAATGTGAGAATTAGTTAAAAATCTGTAGTGGAAATGGTTGGAGTTTTGGTTCCCTTCCTATATTCAACATGGCAGGGACTTCCCTCTGCAGGAGACTGAAGGCTGATTCTCAATAAACAATAAAAGATAGACTCCGCATTGAAGGCACATAGTGAGACCGAGGGGAGGTGTATCATACAAAAAACAAGGCAATTAAATGAAAGCTTGTGTACTATCTGTTGAGATCCCAGCTTTCATCTCCCATCCAGCACCCTAAATACTGGAAATCAGGTTATACTGTTCAGGCAGGAGATGGAACAATATTATTCTCCAGGGCAGCTGTATAGCCCAAGAAAAAAAGATAAAAAGATGTTGATATGAGGGGTCCCTAGCCAGGTCACTCTGCGGAGAAAACCACAGTTGATGAACCTCCACCCTCCCCTCCCGCCAAGCTTCCAATCTGTTAAAGCCCACCTTTAAATATATATGAAGAGCAAGGAAGCACCAGACGGTGGTGGAAAGTCTCTAACATAAAAGACGCCATCACAAACAAACAGAAGAAAAAAAGTAACTCGGATGGAAGGAACGATGCAAAGAGAGTAAAACTTAAAAAAACAAGCAAACTATCAGTAATAGCCTTTCAGAGTTAAGACAGTGCCTTCTATAAAACAGAAACAGGATACTTTAAGAACAGGAAAAGGGGCCGGCCCAGTGGCACAGTGGTTAAGTTCCCACATTCACTTCGGTGGCCCAGGGTTCGCCAGTTCGGATCCCGGGTGTGGACATGGCACCACTTGGCAAGCTATGCTGTGGCAGGCATCCCCCACATAAAGTAGAGGAAGATGGGCCCGGATGTTAGCTCAGAGCCAGTCTTCCTCAGCAAAAAGAGGAGGATTGGCAGCAGATGTTAGCTCAGGGCTAATCTTCCTCAAAAAAAAAATAAAATAAAATAAGTAAAATAAAGCCTATTAAAAAAAAAGAACAGGAAAAAACCCTTGCAAATTAAAAATATGAAAGCATAAACGAAAAACTGAAGGGAAGGAGTAGCAAATTAAGGTGAAGAAATATCCCAAAAATAGAGCCAAAAACAGTGTGGGAAATAAGGAAAAAAAACATATGTTTTTTAAAAAATAGAGGACACAGTTGTGATCTGATATCCAAATAATAGGAGTTCCAGAAAGAAAACAGAGAAGAAGAAATCAAAAAAAGTCTGAGACTTCTGTAGAATTGAAAGACATAAATTTCTAAACCAAAAGTGTCCACTAAATGCGCAGTAAAATGGATAGAATTAGACTCAGGGCAGGCGCATCACTGTGAACTTTCAGCGCGATGGGGACAAGAGAAGAGCCTACAAGCTTCAGGAGGTAAGCAGGGGATTGACTTCATTCCGAGGAAGAAGAATCAGAATCTGAATGCATGAGTTTCACAACAGCTAAACTGGAAACAACGTAACAACAGAGCTGTGCCTTCAAAATCCAGAGACGACATTTTCTCACCTAAAATTATACATCAACTAAGTATGAGGAAAAAAACTAGAAATTTCTTCAAAAGGACCAGGAAAAAAAAAGAAATTATTGCCATGCACTCTTTCTTAGAAAACTAGAGGATGCGCTCCACCAAAATGATGGAGTGAACTGAGAGAGAAGAGAATACAGGATTCAAAACAGAGAGGATCGAATTCCAGCGAGAGGTAAAGGGACTCATGGTGATGAGGAAGGAAGATCTCAGCTTGGATCAGATCCACAAGCGACTTTGTCAAGAAAATAAAATTGACGGAATACTTATTGTGCTTAAATATATCGAGAGAAAATGTACACACTCAGGAGAGAGATTAAATTGATGTTGAGTACATAAAAAACTTAGCAAATGAGAAAAAGGCAGTGTTAACTCCAGGGTAAACAGAAAGTAGGGGACGAAAGGAAGAGGAACCATAGTATGCAACAGGGTTCAGCTAGAAATAGTGTTTACAAAGTCAGAATAAAGTAAACAAGGAATGTGGTTCAAACTTCCAGTCCTGTATAACTACATTAGTAGAGTGGGAGAGCAGGAATGTGTGTCTGCATGGAGGTGTGTCTACGTGGTGGTGGTCAAGGGGTAGAGAAAGGTGTTACAGCCTGATCTTCCGCAGCTGGAAGTCAATAGATGACGCCAAAACTATGAGTAAAAATATCCCCATCTAAGTAAGGAAACACCAAAAGAATCAGCTGAAAGAGCTAAAATTGGTTGCCTCAGAATAGTGAGAAATGAGGTCAGAATAGAGAACTGCTTTTTTTTCAGTGGCAAGTAGAACTCTTTGACTCTTTAAACTACGTATGTGTGAAATGGATAAAATTTTTAAAATGTTAAAAATATACCTCAATTATGTGTTATTAATTCAGATTTCTTTTGGAATTTGGAACTTATTGAAATGGCTCACATTTGGGGACATGGCTTTGCATTTCGGAGTGTAATGGAGGATGATTTATTCTCATGGAGAAGGTCTGACCTAATCTCCTACAGTGCAATTGAATAGCAAGGCTTGATGACAGCAGACAAAAAAGCCTTGGTAGCCAATCCTCCTGTGGGAGTTTTCATAAATATTTTTATTTTTCCCAAAAAAAGAAGAACAAGTTATTTTCTGATATTCAGTTGAGCTCACACGGAGCCCTGGCTTGTGCTCTGAGAGAACATGGAGGAGTCACTTGACTCCTGCCTGGTGCTGGTCAGATTATGAAATGTTGCCGACTGCGTATTTGTCATCTGATCATTTAGTCAACAAATACATAGGGAGCACCTTGCATAGGTCAAGTGGATGGATGGAGACAGGGACAGATACAGCACAGTCCCTGCCTTCACAATGCTCGCAGTCTAGCATCTTGAAGTCTAGCTCAGGAGCTTACACATCGTGCTCTCTCTTGCCCCAGGGCTCTTCCTCATGTTTCCCCTCTCCCTAGAGCGGCTTCCTCCCAATCTCCTCCTCTTTTCTCCTCTCCGACTAGTTACCTCCAATTTATTATTTAAGATTCAGCCAAGGGATCATCTCCTCCAGGAATTCTTCCCTGACTCTTCTGCTACCCTGGGTGGATTAGGGGACACTCCTCTGGGCTTCCATCCTTTCTGTTGGGGACAGACCCCACCTACTTGGTCTCAAGAATAGGCACATGATACATACTGGACCATTCAAATCATCCCGTCTCCCCCTCCTTGTGATTGGCGCAGGGATGGGGATGTGGTCCAAGCAAGCCAATCAGAATCCTTCCTGGAATTTCTCTAACTGGAGCTGGTAGAGAAGAGTCCTTTATTTCCCTAGAGCGAGTTTCCAGTGGCCAGGTTCTCACACAAATGGAGTAATTTTGTTTGAAAGAAGGAAATCAAGATCAAGAGAGAAGCAGAAATAAAAGATGGAGACAAAGCCAGAGAATAGCATTTGCAATTTGCTGCGGTAGGGCAAAACAAAAAAGTTGTTTGTTGCGCAAAACATTTGTAAGGATAATAAAGTAGACATGAATAAGCCAGATTTTCAGCAAATATGTACTGAATTTGATAAGAAGCTCCCTGTCAGCAATCAAAAAAGTAACATAAAATTAATCGCCTGAAACCAGAATTAAATATTCAACAAAAAAAATTAAACTATTTTTAACAGTATCTGAGCTAGTAACTTTAGCCAGTTATAAAATGATTTGGATTTTTGCAAACACACAGACAAAAATTTTAGGTAAATGATGATAAAATTTTTTCTTTTTAATATTTAATTGTGAAAATTGTGTTAGAACATTATGAAGAAAAAAATGCATTTTACTAATTGTGAGAGATCTTCAATTAAGCTACCAAACAATTGCTCATAGAATTTAGGACCTTTTTATAACACCAAAAATCAATTGATTCAACATTTTAAAAATTGCAAGTACTTTTCTTTAGCTTTACATGAGTCATGCAATATAAAAGATTCTGCTCAATTAGTATTTTGTGTACATTTTGTCTCAAAAGACTTCCAAATTTATGAAGAAATGTTGTCAATTTGTGGCCAACAAAACCAAACTCGTGGCATAGATATTTTTGAATCTTTTATATCTGTTAAATAAGAATTTCAGCAAGATATAAAAGATTAATCTCTCTCATGATGGATGGTGTGCCAGCTATATTAGATTTTTAAATCCAGATTTATTGGAATTCTAAACTATGAAAGTATTTTTTGTCAGCTTTTGAAGAAGAGTTATATAAAGTGTCATATATAGAGTTGTTCTAATCTTTCAGTACACACATGCAAATGTGTAAATTATTGCCAGTTTATGGAAATGTTGAAGAAAAAGGGACAATAAATTTAATGATCTTGGGTTCTCTGCCAACGCTTGTTGGTTCAATGATAGGCAATTTTTTTACAAAGATTTGCTGCACTAGCTCCAATTCAAGATTTTCTTGAAACAAAAGGAATGCTCGCCAAATATTAAAAACTCATAACAAAATATGGCAATATCACACTGCACGTGAATGAGTTAAATTTGAAGTTCCCAGGAAAGGAGAATCTTTTTTGTGACCTGGCTAGACAGGTATGAGAAGTTAGCCTGAAATAAAACTATTTATAATAAAAACCAATAGTGATGCTTTTGTACATTTTCTAAGATGAATCAATCTGCAGAAGATTTTAATTGTATGTAATAGCATACAATTAAAACTGCAAGAAAATTTGAAGAATGCTTTGCAGATATTAGCAAGTTTAGAGTTGCCTTTCAATTTATGCAAAATGTCCTTGAATTCTATGCTAATACTACTGAGTTGACTCAAAAGTTAGTCAGTTTACTGAATTTGAACAGAAGTAGTTTTGAAACTAGGATGCTTTTTTCTTCAAAGTTAAATTGATTCTGCTGAAAAAAGACGAAGCAGCTTTGTTGACGTGGATGTGAATATCAAAGAAAAATTATTTTTTTAACTCTATTCAGTTACCGGAAAACGTTTAAGTATGTTTGAAACAACTTGAGCATGTGAATGTACTTTTTCCACTGTAAGTTTTATGACATCTAAATACAGATACAATTTTTCCAGTGAAAATTTAATGCACAAATTAAGACATGCTGTAAGTATAAAATACACACTGGATTTTGATGACTTGGCAAATAAAAAGAAGAATGCAAACTATCTCGTTAATAATTTTTTATATTGAGTTCGTGCTGACATGATAGTATTTTGGATATATTGAGTTAAATTTATTATTAAAATTAATTTCATCTGTTTATTTTTACTTTCCTTAATGTGGCTACGAGAAAATTTAAACTTACAACTGAGTTTCATATTCTATTTTTCTGGGACAGCACTGGTCTAGAGCATATGTTCTTTCATCAGGATTTGTGTCTTAATAGCTACAGTAGGATATATTACTACATGTTGTGTGCCAGAGATTGTGTTAAAGGCTCTACAAACACATTTAACTTCAAAATGACTGTATGAGGTGAGTTTACTGATTAGGAAACTGAGGCTCAGAGATGTTAAGTAATTTGCCCAAGATCACACAGCTAGTAAGTAGTGTAACCAGACTTTATACTCAGGGTCAGTCACATCCCCAAACCTGAGTCCTTAATGACAACTGAGGTACCTACCACATGCCTAACATCAGTGTTTCCATGCAAGAATTCCTTTCCTGCATTTCTCGGGACATTTATGTTTTCCAAATCCTGAATACCAAGAAAAATCAATCAAGAAATTGGGAACATGGGAACAAGCATTATAATTCCTCCCTAAAAATTAAAGATTAATAGAACATACAGACATTACTAGTCAAAGACATCCACTGATGTCAAGTCAAAAGCAAGCACAGGAAACACTGAAGCGTGGAGCTGGGGGCTAAGGTTGACATTTCTGGGGCCTGGGTCACAGTCTCACTGGTCAGCCTTGCTTGCGGCTATTGCCTTACTATAAAAGTGTGTTCCTGGACCTGTCTGCTGCTAACGGTGAGTCATTGCTCCAAAGGCAATAAATATTAATACATTTACACATACAATAGACATTAACACAAATTCCATGAATGGTATTCCAAGAAAGAACAAGTTTTGGAAGCCAAAGTAAGTCCTTCAATTGGCAATTTCCACACATGATTCTGTGAGATGCCGTTATCCTTGCTAGGAGATCCAGATGTTACATCATTCAAATACTACCCAATGACGTTCCCTGGAGTTTTTCAGTGTTTGAACATTTGCTATCATTTACAGTTCTTTACAAATACTGCCAAAGTATAAGTGCTTGATAAATATTATCAAGTACAAATATTTTACAAAGTCTACCAAACTTAAAATTTCTTATTTGCTAAATAAAAATTTTTAGATATCCATAATGATGACTAAAGAGTATGACGAACATTGGAAAGCATTTTTTTTTTTTTAAAGATTTTATTTTTTCCTTTTTCTCCCCAAAGCCCCCCGGTACATAGTTGTATGTTCTTCGTTGTGGGTTCTTCTAGTTGTGGCATGTGGGACGCTGCCTCAGCGTGGTTTGATGAGCAGTGCCATGTCCGCGCCCAGGATTCGAACTAACGAAACACTGGGCTGCCTGCAGTGGAGCGCGCGAACTCAACCACTCAGCCACGGGGCCAGCCCCCATTGGAAAGCATTTTTGAAGTAACTTATGATTTCGTTAGTTCCAGAGCATTCCTAGAAATTCCAGTTTTTTATTCCCAGTTCCTAAAGATTAATGTCTGGTAGGAATTTGGAAATAGTACCCGGCATCTTAGGCCTTTAAGAACGTTTGTTCAAAGAAAGATAAAAGGAAGTGATGTTAGGGTCCAGAACACTCAGATCCTTCTCTCATGGAAGCAGGGGGAAGAAGGAAAGAATTGGGTGCTAAGGTAACTAAATCTGTAGCTGTGGAAATAAGTCAGACAGAGAAAGACAAATACTGCCTGGCGTCATTTACACGTGAAATCTAGAGAAAAGTCAAACTCACAGAAACAGAGAGTGGGAAAGTGGTTTCCCGGGGCTGGGGGTGGGGACACAGAGAGGCTTAGTAAAAGGGTACAGACTTTCAGCGATGAGATAATTGAGGTCTGAGCATCTAATGTACAACATGGTGACTATAGTTGACAACATGTGTCGTATAATTGAAATTTGCTGAGAGGGTAGAACTTACATGTTCTCACAAAAAAAAAAAAAAAAAGATAAATATGTGAGATCATGAATGTGTTAACAAACTCCATGGGAGGAATCCTTCCACGATGTAAACATCTATCAAATCACAATTGTACACTTTAAATATCTCTACCTTCTTTTTTTGTCGATTGTACCTCAAGAAAGCCGAAAAACATGTTTATTCAGTAGTCAAACTGTATTCCTTCTCTTCTAAAAGGAAATTCTGTGGCTGTGGGGAAGAGGTTTCGACGTTTCCGTGGAGCGGCCTCTGTTCTCTAAGGAAGTAAAGTGGGGGTCATTGGTTGAGAGCAAGGCAGGCAGTGGCCAGCAGAGGGTTCTTAGGGGACCTGTAAAGGTTTGAAATTGCCCTTGTAGGGGATGAGACAGAGTCGCCTTGGGGATACCTAGGTTTTGGGGACACTTCTGAGCTCTCAGCTGATGTCCCAAGCATGTGCTAAAGAAAGGAAGTGCATAACAGGCTCCCAATGCTCCAGAACCCTGTAGAGTTTCTCTGTAGACACAGGGGTGCCCACATGCACACACACAAGCACACCCAAGCACACACTCTCATACACCCACCTGGAACAATACGTGAGCTGATAAACTGCTATCAAGGTCCCCACCGCCCATGGTGTGAGCTGTCAGTGTTACCACGAACCCCAGGAGAGACGTCACTGCCGACAGTATATGACCAGGGGTGGGGAGATGAAGACATTCTCTAGCAAACATGGCATTTTGTAGCAGCCAGGATCCAAGGCCAGAAATGACTGCTTTTGCTGCTGCTCGGCTGACTCCACATTTTACTGCTTCCCTACGAAACCACGCCTGCGAGCTTGTGGAGGAATCCAAATTTGGCCACTTCTTCTCACTGAGCTAAGAGTCAGGTGAGCTGTTTTCCAGCCTCAGATGCACCACTAGTCCAGTGAGCGGCCCTGGGTTTCTCTGGGATGCAGTTTCTTGTGTGTATGATGCGCTGGTGAGTGGGGCTTGGGGGCGGGGTCATTGCTTTGCTTGTCTTTGGTGCTAGGTTGGTTTCTTGTTGCAAGGAACAGAGACCCACACAGGTTATTTTGAGTGATGAGGGTTGTTGTAGGAACACAGGAGCAATGAGGAAGGCAAGAATCACAGCTGAGCCCAGACCCTGTGGAGCCTGGCACGTAGTTCTGCACTTAGACGGACATTCAGAGTCCAAGCCCTCTGTGGGCTAACTGTCCACCTGCGGCAGCTCTAGTGCTCCACTCTTGCCTTAGCTAGGCTCGCTCTCTGCTTCTCCCTGCATGTCTGCTTGCTTCTGCCCCTCATGGACCATTCAGACAAAAGCTGTTTGGCTCAGTTAATCACTCATGTCTCTGGTGTGGACTAACCTTTTGGGCTAAGCTACCTCACAGAACATTTGCTCAGCTTACAGATCTGCTGCCCTTGGGTCAGGTGCCCACCCCAATCCTCTCAGCTACGTCCAGAGGAGGAACAGTCATGTAACAGACTGCGGCCACCCTGCGCTAAGGATGCTCCCTCGCAGGGTTCCTGAGATGGCAGGCACCCTGTTCCCCAGGACTCCCACCTTCCAGCTCTGCCACTTCGGGAGATTAACCTCCTGCAATCCCATCCTCCACCCCCTGATAGCATTCATTGTTGCCTGCTGGTGCCAGGCTTGGGGTGGGCTGGTTCGCACTACCCCGTGGAACTCTCTCAACAGTTCTCAAAGTTAGACATCCCCTCTTTACAGAAACGGAAACTGAAACCCAGTAAGTAAAGGTCACCTGGATGATGGGCAGCAGAACCAGGATTGGAACACACATAAATCTACATAACTCTTAAGACTTATTTCTTTCTATTCTGTTATACTTATTTGGCCTTGCAATCTTTACAACCAGTTTCTCCCATGGACCCTGCATCCCAAAGGAGAGTCATTTATCAAGAGGCCAATCAAGGCAGGATTCTAAGAGTAGCATCCATGTCTACTCCTTCCCCATGTGCAAGGGGCTCTCAGGCCAACCCCTCCTTCCGGGAGAGCTGGGCCCAGCAGCCACAGCAGCGACCACACAGCACGTGCACTCGGCTTGTCCTCAGACCAGCTAAGGTGGCAGAGGAACAGTCTGGAAATAAATTAAAACAGACCAATTTTTCTCTGGGTGTAGTTTAAACCATATCAGAAAAATTGCCTATAAATAAAATTGGATAGCAGCCCTGGCAAACGAGTGCAAGTAATTATATCAACTTGATGGTGGTAATTATTTTTCATAAAACTTGGTTACTTCCCACTTCCAATAAATCTACCCCATGATAATTCTGTAATATATATTCATTGTACATAAAACCAGGAGTCATCACCAAGTGCGCTGTGAATATGCACTGAGTTTCGGGCCTTCTCCTAAGACCTTGAACAGTCATTCATGCAACCTATGGGCCAGCACCCAGGTCCCACAAGATGGCTCTTTGGCTGGGACCTGAGGGTTGTGGCATAGGATAGTGTCAAGCTTTTCACACTTCTGGTTTTTTCTAAGAAACTGATAGTGTCAGGGGAAGACACCCTAATAAGGTGGTGGCAGAGAGGACAATGGAGACTCCATTAGGAGAGTTGAACAAATCGAGCGTTCTCTTGCTTCCCCCGGCCCTCTAAGCCGGGTTTCCTTGCTCGGGGCCTGAAGGAGACACACAGCAACAGACACAGAGCAGTCCCTCTCCTCGGAGAGCATTGGGTGGAGGCGGGATGCTGCATCCTAGTCCAGTCTTGCCAATCAGTGTGCTGTGTGGACTTGTCGAGCCTCACCTCTTCTTTGTATCTGATTCCTGGCCCCTAAAGATAAGGATTACATCATTTTACTTTTGCATGAATTGTTTTGGTTCAATAAAACTTCCTCAAGTGCCTCTTCCGTGCCAGGCACCGTGTTTAGTGAGAAGGACACAGCAGCGCTTGAGACACTCCTTGTCTTCTTGATGTTTATGGTCCAGTAAGGAACACATCGAACAGGTAATGAGAGGTCTGCTAACTATCATGATGGAGAAATAGAAGGTGGGAAGGAGTATTTAACAGGAGATCTAATCCAGCTTGTTGGGGCAGAGTGGAGTATTAGGGAAGGCTTCCTGGACCTAGTGACGCTTAAGCTAAAGGAGGTACCTCAAGGAGAGGGTGGAGAAAGTCTCTGGTAGAGGAAAGGTGCTGATGGCTAAGAACAGAGAGCTGGCTTCATCCAGAGCCTGGCATTCCTTGAGGGAAGGAATCCTGTCTTGGTCTTCTTCATATGCCCTGGCTGGAGCATAGCGGACCTTGAATAAGTGTTTGCTGGCTGGCTGGCCATGTGTTATTTCACAACACCTTGTAAAGCTGCTCTCATGACCCAGCCCGGACAGAAAAGAACCCAGCCCAGGTCCCACAGCCTGCTCTTGGTGGAGCAACATCTGCTGACTTCCAGACCAGCGCTCTGTCCAGATGTGAGGGTCAGATGAGGTCCCAGAGGCAACAAGCGTTTGAGACCTAAGAGCTGCTGACCACATGAGAAAGGCTGATTATTTCTGTAGCTTTCTCCCATTTTTCCCTCTCCAAATGGCAACCACTGGGCCTGTTGCTCCTAGAACACTGCCCAGCCACCGCATTTTCTGCTTGGATGTCATTTCAGAGTGTGGATGTTACTCTCATGCTTCCCTTTTCCATCTGTGCCTGCATCGGTGATTCAAAGGAGCAGTCCTCCCTCCTGCCTGGAGGCCAGAAAGATGCCTTCTCCGCAGGCCCTGGGGAGCCCTGCTGCTCCCCTGGGGTCAGGTCGGGACTGGAGGGCTCTCCATAGCCCACTATCAGACCCCACCAGAGATGCTGGGGAATCACACCATGCCTGCCTGGGAGGGCGGAGTGTGCATTCCCATGTTAATTGGTTATTTAGCACCCATTAAAAAGATTGACAAGTCCCAAACCCAGACTCATTATATTGACTCCCTAAACAAAGGGAGCCGCCGTCTCTCTGTTCAGGTGTGAGTCAGCGCTGTCAGCTGTGCCAAAGGGTCTTGAGGCCACTTCTACCTTGACTTGAATGCTCATTATTTCAGAGGACGTTCCCCTGGATTTTGTAAGTCTCATTCCAAATCAATCTCTTATCACTAAAGACCCTCACTACCACCTCCCCCTCTCCTGGATCAGGAGAACAGAGCAAGATTTGAGATAAGATCTAGGGAGTCTGTTTTTCCCCACACAACACAGATTCTGGACAGGCTGTGGCTGTGGTCACCCCCACAATGTCCCATTTGCCTTTCTCTACCCCACTGGGTGAGTTCCAGGCCCTACCTCCTTCAGAAAGAAATGCACACCGCAGTACCCAGGAACAGCTCTTCCCGCTGCTCTCCATTTAATTGGCCCAATTATAGGATTATTACAGGCTTAGATGTGAGAATAAAAGAAAAAATATTGAAGTAAGGGCAGAATAATTGAAGGTGGTAGGGGATTAGATAATTATGATTGAAAACCAGAGTTAGGAGAACCTACTGCAATTGTGTATGAAACAAGAAAGTAATAGAGTGCAGCTTATTCAATAAAAAGCACACAAGATGGTCAGGGGAGATAAATATCACTTGAGACAGGGTTCACTGAAGTGTTCAGAATTTGATTTGTTGGCTTTCCGTGTGCTCAGAGGACAGAGGACATGGATTGCTGGGCTGTCCCATCAAAACTGGAGAACACCCTGCTTCTTCTCTCACCTGGTGGCAGCACCTCAAGGATCGACCATGGCTCTTGGCTGGACTTTTCAAGCCAGGGTAAGAATTAGAGTTCGTTCGAAGTCTCACCTTTGAGGAAATGATAGTAAGGCTATTCTACACAGGAAGAGATGTGAGATTAGATCCAGGTACCTTCCCTCAGGACTCAGTGATCGGGAAGGGGTCCTGAGCCCACCCATTGGCCTGTCACTGGCCAAGAGAATGTGCTCTGGAGGTAGTCACATGGAAGAAGGATGGACGCATAGATCAAATTGGGACTCTGCCAGCAAACACTCCTTCTCCAACCTCTCCACCAAGCAGAGCTTAGACCACTAGCATGAGGGGTGGGAGGGGAAGGGATAGGGTGAATGGCTGAGATGGGAGGAAGCGCCAAGCACATGGATGACCAGGCACCATCACAATAGACCTTAGAAGGGTGAGGGGCATGCTCCAAGTATTCACAGATTCCCTTAACATGTTGTAGACATAAAACTCCTTCTTGATCTCTCTAAGTGCCACCTCTCAGAGTAACAAACTCAAAAACTTTCCTCCTCCCTGGGTGAAGTAGCCGTTCATTTTACTTGTCCTAAGGTGTCTCCTTTAACAGACATTCCTTGTTGGCTCTTCTGGGATTTGGTCAAGATTCTGTATTTCCGCCTCTCATACCCTTTTTATCTCTATATACTTTAGAGAGTCCTTCTTTTCACCACATTCCTAGGTTTTTAGGCTACCCTGCCTTCTTAGATCTCCAGCCCACCAGATCATCCTAAGGATATAGGGAGTGAACTGGCACAAAGAAACCTCTCGCAGGCTGTGGCTTACTTTATTATTTTCTTGATGTGTCTGTCAAAGAACAAAAGTTTGTAATTTTGAGGAAGTCCAGTTCTTCGAATTCATTTTTTTCTCTATAAAATGTGCTTTCCCGGTTCCAAGAAATCTTTGCCTCCTCCCAATGTTGCAAATATTTTCCCCTATATTTTCTTCTGGAAATCTTACAGTTTTAAGTTTTACGTCTAGGTCTATGATTCATGTCTTGTTAATTATTCTGTATGGCATGCTATCAGGGCTAAGGTCCACTTTTTTCCAAGGAGACAGCCATTTAACCAAACACTACTTATCAGAAAGCCTTTCTTTCTCCCACTGAACTGCCTTGGCTCCTTTGTAGAAAATCAAGTGACCACAGGTGTGTGGTTCTATTTCTGAATTCTCTATTTTTTCCCATTGATTTCCATGTCTATCTTTTCACTGATGTGACGCTGTCTTCATTACTGTGGTTTTACACTTAGTTGTAAAATTGGATAGTGTAAAACACTCCTCCAATTTCATTCTTGAGAGAAGATGGCTTTGGTTTTTCTAGATCCTTTGTATATCCAAATAAATTCTAGTGTCAGCTTGCCGATTTGTATTTTTTCACTTGAATTTTGATTGAGATTGTGAGAAATCTATAGGTCATTTTGGGGAGAATTGCCATCTTAACAATAATGAGTCTTCCAATTCTTGAACATAGTGTATCTCTCCATTTATTTTGTTCTTTAATTTCTCTCATCAATTTTTAATTTTCAATGCTTAGGTCTGGAACATATTTTGTTAGATAAAAACCTAAGTGATTTATGTTTTGGGGGAGACGCTATCAAAATCATCTACACTCAGTTTCTCAATTCTATCTTTCATCAGAATTGTCTATTTGTCCCTTTAATTCTGTCAATTTCTGCTTCTTATATTTTGAAGATCTGTTATTGGGTGCATGCACATTTATGATTGCTATATCTTCTTGCAGAATTGCTCCTTTTGTCTTTTATAAAATGTTTCTTTATTTATGGTAATACTCTTTACCTTAAAGTTTACTTTATCTGATATTAATATAGCCACTCTGACTTTTTGTGCTTTATATATGTGTTGTTTTTCTATCCTTTTATATTGGATCTATCTGTGTCACTATATTTAAAGCACATCACTTCTAGACATCATATAATTGGGTCTTGCTTTGTTTTTTGTTTTTAATTCATTCTGATAATCTCTTCCTCTTAACTGGGGTATTTAGTTCATTTCTGTTCAGTGTCATTATTGACATGCTTGGATTTAGGTCTAGCACTTGGCTCTTTGTCTCCTGTTTGTGTCACCTGGACTTCATTCTTCTTTCTTTTCTGACTTCTTTTGGATTAATTGAACATTCGCTAGAATTCCATTTTTTTTAATTGGCTTTTTAGCTATACCACTTTGCATTGTTTTTAAGTGGTTGCTCCAGATATTTCAACATATATACTTAGTTTTTCACTTAGAGTCTGCTTAGAGTTAATGTTATACCACTTCATTCAAAGTATAAGAAGCTTCTAACTCCATACTCATTTTCACCCCCACCTTTTTTCTTTAATTTTTATTGTGATTATGATAGTTTACAACCTTGTGAAATTTCAATTGTACATTATTATTTGTCAGTCATATTATAGGTGCACCACTTCACCCTTTGTGCCCACCCCCAACCCCCCTTACCCCTGGTAGCCACTAATCTGTTCTCTTTGTCTACATGTTTAACTTCCCTCTATGAGTGGAGTCATACAGAGACTGTCTTTCTCTATCTGGCTTATTTCACTTAACATAATACCCTCAAGGTCCATCCATGCTGTTGTGAATGGGACGATTTTATTCTTTTCTATGGCTGAGTAGTATTCCATTGTATATATATACCATATCTTCCTTATCCAATCATCAGTTGATGGGCACTTAGGTAGCTTCCACATCTTGGCTATTGTAAATAATGCTGCAGTGAACATAGGGGTGCATGGGACTTTTGGGATTTCTGATTTCAAGCTCTTTGGATAGATACCCAGTAGTGGGATGGCTGGGTCATATGGTATTTCTATTTTTAATTTTTTGAGGAATCTCCATACTGTTTTCCATAGCAGCTGCACCAGTTTGCATTCCCACCAGCAGTGTATGAGGGATCCTTTTTCTCCACAACCTCTCCAACATTTGTTACTTTTTCTTTTGGTTATTTTTGCCATTCTAATGGGTGTAAGGTGATATCTTAGTGTAGTTTTCATTTGCATTTCTCTGATGATCAGTAATGATGAACATCTTTTCATGTGCCTATTGGCCATCTGTATATCTTCTTTGGAGAAATGTCTGTTCATGTTTCCTGCCCAGTTTTTGATCGGGTTGTTTGATTTTTTGTTGTTGAGTTGTGTGAGTTCTTTATATATAATGGAGAGTAACCCTTTGTCGGATATATGACTTGCAAATATTTTTTCCCAATTAGTGGCTGTTTTTTTGTTTCAATCCTGTTTTCCGGTGCCTTGAAGAAGCTCTTTAGTCTGATGAAGTCCCATTTGTTTATTCTTTCTATTGTTTCCCTTGTCTGAGAAGACATGGTGTCCGAAAAGATCCTTTTAATACTGATGTCAAAGAGTGTGCTACCTACGTTTTCTTCTAGAAGCCTTATGGTTTCAGGTCTTACCTTTAGGTCTTTGTTCACCCCCATCTTATATGCTACAGTTCTGACAAGCATTACATTTACATACTCTATAAACCCTACAACACAATACTAGAACTTTTGCTTTAAAGAAATCAAGAGAAAAAAGATAGTTTTAAAAACTATATCCACACAGTTTTTATCTTTTTATCTCTTCCTGAAGATCTGATCTTCCATCTGGCCCTATTTTCCTTTAGTATTGCTCGGAGTTCAGGGCTGCTGCTAATGAATTATCCTGGTTTTCCTTTGTCTGAAAATGACTTCATTTTTTCTTTATTCTTCAAGGATTATTTTTTGCTGGATATAGAATTCCAAGTTGACAATTTTTCCTTTCAACATTCTACTTTTTATTTTATTTTAGAACAATTTTTTATTTACAGGAAAATTTCAAAAGATAGTACAGAGTTCCCATACATCCCACATCCAGTTTCCCCTATTATGTTATTAGTATTGTATACTTGATACAATTAATGAATTAATATTCTCTGGACAAGATGGTAGAGAATTGGTATAATTTTTTTCTTACATGTTTGGTAGAATTCACCAGTAAAATCATATGGTGCTAGTGCTTTCTTTGTTGGAAGATTATTAGTTTTTGATTCAATTTCCTTAATAGATATAGGCCTATATAGATCATCTGTTTCTCCTTGTGTGAGTTTTGGTAGTTTGTGTCTTTCAAGGAATTGGTCCATTTCATCTAAGTTATTAAATTTGTGGGCATAGAGCTGTTCATAGTACTCCTTTATTTTCCTTTAATGTCCATGGGGTCAGTAGATGAGCCCTCTTTTTTTTCTGATATTGGCAATTTGTGTCTTTTTCTTTTTTCCTGATTAGTCTGCCTAGATATTTATCAGTTTTATTGATCTTTTGCAAATACTACCTTTCAATTTTGTTGATTTTTTTCTATTGTTTTCCTGTTTTCAATTGTGTTAATTTCTGCTCTAAATTTTATTATTTCTTTTTCTCTTCTTGCCTTAGTCTGAAATTTCTCTTCTTTCTCTGGTTTCTTCAAGTAGAAACTTAGATTATCAATTTTAAATCTTTCTTCCTTTCTAATATATGCATTCAATGCTATAAATTTCCTTGTAAACAGTGCTTTTACTGCATCTCACAAATTTTGATAAATTGTATTTTTTTTTTCTTTAGTTAAAGGTATTTCTCTTGAGACTTCTCCTTTGACCCATGTATTCTTCCCAAGTGTACTATTATTTAATTTCCAAATATTTGGAGATTTTCCAGCTGTCTTTCTGTTATCGATTTTTAGTTTAATTCCACTGTGGTCTGAGAATACAGTTTGCATGATTTCTATTCGCTTAAATTTGTTCAGATGTATTTTATGGCCCAGGATATGCTCTATCTCCATGAATGTTCCACGTAAGCTTGAGGAGAATGTACATTCTGCTGTTTTTTGGATGGAGTATTTTAGAAATGTCAATAAGATCAAATTGATTGATAATGCCATTTAGGTCAACTACATCCTTACTGATTTTCTGTCTGCTTGATTTATCAATTCCCAAAAGAGATGTGTTGAAGTCTCCAACTACAATAGTGGATTTTGTCTATTTCTCCTTGAATTATATAAGTTGTTTACTCACATGTTTTTGATGTGCTGTTGTTAGATGCATACACATTTAGGATTATTATGTTTTCTTGGAGCATTGATCCCTTGATCATTATGTAATGCCCCTCTTTATCCCTGGTAATTTTCTGTATTCTGAAGTGTGCTTTGTCTGAAATAAATGTTGTCATTCCAGCTTTCTTTTAATTAGTGTTAGCATGACATATCCGTCTCCATCTCCTCAAGGTTAATGTATCTGAGTCTTTATATTAAAGTGAGTTTCTTGTAGTAACGTATAGTTGAGTCTTCTTTTTTGACTCAGTCTGACAGTCTGTCTTTTAACTGGTACCTTTAGACCATTCACATTTAAAGCAATTACTGATATAGTTGGATTAAGATGTACCATGTTTGTAACTCTTTTCTATTCATTATATCTGTTCTTTGTTTCATTTTTTCCTCTTCTTTTCTGCCTTTTCTGGTTGTAAATAAACATTTTACATGTTTATTTTATCTCCATATTCATTTTATCTCCTCTCTTAGCATATTATATACATTTTATTAAATTTTTTAGAAGTTCCCCTAGAGTTTGCAACATACATTTTTAAACTAATCTAGGAATATCTTTAAATAACACTATACTACTTTACATGTAGTGCAGGCACCTTATAACAAAGTATTCTCAATTCTTCTCTCCCAAATTTACAACACTGCTGTCATTCATGTGACTTATCCATAAGCTGTATTTACCCAATACGTTGTTACTATTACTACTTAAACAAATAGTTATCTTTTATATCAATTAAGAATAAGAAAAATTAAAGATTTTATTTTGCCCTCATTTATTTCTTTTCAAATAGTCTTCTTTCCTTACTGTAGCAAAAACCAACTTAAAAGGAGCTCATCCTGTGCCATCTCTTTCTTCTAAATGTCAGTTCCCCTCTAGTTTCTATGTGCTCTTAAGTGCCTTCAGCTAGTCATTTTTTATATTTTCTTCAGACTTTATCATCGTTGGCTTGAGGAGAGTTGGTTCAATACAAGCTACTCCATTACTGTCAGTGGAGCCCCTTGGTTTGGGCTATTACAGCCATTTTCATAAGAGGTATTGGTTTGTAATTTTCCTTCCTTGATCACTTTTGTCAATCAAGGTTATGCAGACTTCAAAAGAAGAGTTTAACCATTATTTCCAAATATAGATTTGGACTCTTTTCTTACCCTAACTAGATTTCCTTTTATGTATCCTCATTCAGTCATTCATTCCATCAGGATTTATTCAGATTCTTCTACATGCTACTGTGGGCTAAGCACTGGAAATTCAAAGATGAGTAAACTCTACTCCCCACCCCCAAGGAGCTCCAAGCCTAGTGGCAGGGACACAACCATATCTAACATTTATATAACCCAAAGCCTTGTCACACATGACATCATGCTCGATCCCCACAAAAAACCTGTGAAATTCACATAACAGGTGTTGTAATACCTGCAAGAACAGGTATTGAATTTCTAGCCTCCCCACTGCTGTTTGGAGAAGTTTTAGCCATTATTTTTTATTATTTTTTTGAGGAAGTTTCGCCCTGAGCTAACATCTGTTGTCAACCTTCCTCTTTTTTATTCCTTTTTGTATGTGAGCCGCTGTCACAGTATGGCCACTGATAGACCAGTGGTGTAGGTCCGTGCCCAGGAACTGAACCCAGGCCGCTGGAGCGCAGCGCGCCAAACTTAACCACTGGGCCACTGGGGCTGGCCATTAACCATTATTAAATCAATGTCTCACTGCTGCTACGGACCTGGAGCATACTGTATAGACTTGGTCATATGAAAAGCAGCTGAGCTACAGATTAGCAATTGGAGCTCATATTTGACTGATTAATTTATTTATGGTGACTTAACATGTTGAAAAAATATTTCCACATAGGTGGCCCCAAAAGCCTATCAATGAACTTTGCTTCAGCTGCTTTCAAGGTTGAGTTCTGCAATAGCTCTTATTGCTGATGACTAAACATTTCTCTGCCCCTCCCTATAAAGCTTTTCCTGCCGGAGGAGGAGACTTCCCTCCCAGACTGGTGTCAGGCATGATCAATGATTTACTTTGGCCAATGAAAAGCTCTAACACCAGGATGTGGTTTGCCGTGTCTCTGTTCCTTCTTCCATAAGCCCAGCAATGTCCCAGACAAAGGCTTCACCATCAGCCAGGGTGACAGAGTGAAGGCAGGGTGAAGCCGGCCCACAGCAAGCCTATTATGGACATACAACATGAGAAAGAAATTTGGGTTGTGTTAAGTCTCTGAGATTTCAGAATAACTTGTAACCAAAGCACAACCAGGGCTATCCTGACTGGTCCAAGGACTTAGCTCTTTGAGGTGTCTCTCAGGGCCACCCAAAGCTAATGTTATTTCATACCCTAAATAGCCATCCAATTTCAGTGAAAATTCATCTGGTTTCTTTTGTTTGATGCATTAACAGACAGACATAAATATGGTTTTATTCCTGGAGATAATAACCCTGAAATTCAGAGAGGTGAAATGAGTTGCCTAAAATCACACAGTTTATAAACTGAAGAGTTGGGACTTGAACCAGGTCTCCTAACTCGCAATCCAGTCTTTCTACATCATAATCTCCCTTGTTTTGAAATTTCTCTGTCTTTCATTGTGTTTCAGTTATGTTTAATGTTGTGTTTTGTTTAAGAGATTAGTTGGGAAGATGAGCTGTGGTTTTGATCCACTCGTTTGTATTCTCTGAGGGGGGAAAATAAATACATGCATGACTGTTTACAAAAAGGCCGCAGCAGCGGATCGGTTCCTGCCAGAGAGAGACAGGCGAAGTCAGCAGAGGCTCCAGAGCACATCTTTAAACCAATGAGAGTAATGAGGACCTTTCCATCCAGTGGGAGTTGGTGTGGACAAGCAACCAGCCAGTTATCAACATTGGACAGCTGTGTAAACGGACGGGTGCATTTCTGCCAGAGCAGTGCTGTGGATGACCATGAAGTCTTGTAAGGACACTGAGGGAACAGAAGAGAGAAAGTGGACCATTGGATTAGCAAGTAGCTGAAAGCAGGTTTTTAGTTATTTTTGTTTAGAATGTCATCTCAATAGACTCTTTCCAATTGACATGTACGGTAGTCGTGGAGGAGAAATCTGATTGGCGTTACTTTAACTGAATGATCAAACTTGAACATCCCCTATAATGGAACAAATGGACGTCTTGTGCTGCCCCTCTCATGAAATGCAACAGAAGTAAACAATATCATCCACGTACTATTCCTGTCAAGAATGTTTAACATAAAACAAATCACTGGGAAACAACCAGAAACATTCAAATTCTGCAAAACAACTTACCTAGATTCCTCAAAAATGTCAGCATAGGGCCGGCCCAGTGGCATAGTGGTTAAGTTTGCACACTCTGCTTCAGTGGCCCAGGGTTTGCCGGTTTGGATCCCGGGCATGGACCTACACACTGCTCATCAAGCCATGCTGTGGCAGCATCCCACATGCAAAATAGAGGAAGATGGGCAAGGATGTTAGCTCAAGGACAACATTCCTCAAGCAAAAGGAGGAAGATTGGCCACAAATGGTAGCTCAGGGCCAATCTTCCTCACCAAAAAAAAAAAAAAAAAAACAGTGTCATGAAAAATTAAAAAAAATTGGGTGGACTATTCTAAATGAAAAGAGACTAAAGGGGCACAGCAACTAAATACACTGTGTGATCCTTGATTGTATCCTAGATATTTAAAAAATCCAGCTATGACATACATTGGGAATACTTGAATATAGACGATGTCTGATAGTAATTTTGTATCAATGTTGTTTCCTCAAAGTGATTGTGGTTGTGTAGGACAATGTCCTCCTTGTAGACACATAGTATAAAGGGTGAAGAATCGTGATATCTGCAATATACTCTCACATCATAAACAAAATTAAATGTATATACATATGTACATATATACACATTTATATATATAAATCTATGTGTTTGTGTGTGCAGACAGGGACAGTTAAGGCAAATATGGCAAAACATTAAAACTGGTGACTCTAGCTGAAGGATATTTGGGGGTTCCTTGTACTAGTCTTAAGTTTTTTTTTTTTTGAAGTATTACAGAAAACTGTGCAGATCAGGAGTGTATAGCATTGTACTGTTCTTGAAACTTTTCTGCAGGATTGAAAATTTTCAAATAAAATTTGGGGGGGAAAGTAGCAATCACAGTAGATTATATGCACTAAACAAAAAAGTAGTTATATACGCTATAAAAAAAAAGTTGGTCACATACACTGAGTTAGTCGCCCAGGCCTGAGTGGGCAGACCCCGAAACGAGCGTTACCGCTACCAGGTGGCTCCTCTACTTGGGCAGATACCTGAGGTGGAGGTCAATTTCTTAGGAATAAATTTGGAGACTTATTAGCATTTGCCACAAGACTCAAACTCTCTAGTAAGTGACACAGTAAAATGTCACAGTTCCCCTCGTATCTTGTGAGATCTTCCCATCACGGACATAGAATTCTATTTGGGAGCCGGTAGGGGTTAAACCTAGAATTATTCACAGACCTGGAGATTTTCCAAACCACGTGTAAGTGTGTCCCTCTTCCACCCCACTGCCCTGCTCTGGAAAGGGGCTGGTAAATTTGCAGAGGTCAAGGGGCCTCCTGTAAGGAAGAGCCCAGAAGCAACCCTGACTCCTTCCTTTTGAAGATGCACAGCATTAGAAGCTTGGCCTGAGATGATTGGGTCAGGGGCCAGCTGCCAGGAAAGGACGCCAAGTAGATCTATTCCCCCCCCGCCGCCCCCCCCCCCCCCCACCTGCCATGGGCCAGGGTAAGCTTGGGTGTAGAGTTGGGAAAACAAAAGAACCATAGCCCTCCCCCAAGGGTGGAGCCCCCTCCTGCCTCCCGCCCCCCCAGCAAGGGCTCCTCAGGCAGAGAACCCTGTGGGTTTGTTCTTCCTTCCCCTCTTCAGCCGGTGCCAGGGCCCTTCAGGCTGAGAGCACCTGAGAATTCCCAGACATAGAGGTGAGGAGTCCTGGGAGGGGCAGGACTTCCTGTGAATTTGGCTGTGGGGGCGGCTAAAGTGATTCGTTTGAACATTACAAGCAGATGTAGTCATATTCGTCTTCCAAGCTGGTAAACAAGTTTTTGTGCAGCACGGGTCAAAGTCATTTTCAAAGTCAAAGAAATGTTATCAACCTATCCCTCTACTGTAAAACACTCAAAGACGTCTGTTGGTATGTTCCCATTCTCACTTCCCCTTGTCCCTGTCTGCCCAGTGCCTCCACACTCCCCTCCCCGCAGGTGGAGGGGCAGGCGGGCGGGAAGTGCTGAGGGTGAGCCGGTGCAGAGACAAGAAAGCGAGGCTCCTCCTGTAGTCACCTGAGGCCTCTCTACCACGGTGCCCTCTCTTGCCTTTATTCCCCTCAGTGAAGTGATACTAGGGCTCAACACTGCACAGGAAGCTTTGGTCTAAAAAACATCTCTTTTCTGGCTTCAAAGAAGCCTGAACTCTTTTATAAAGTGGTTCAAGAGTAAGGAATATTCATTTCCCTGAACTGACTGGGGTTCGAACCAGGTCTCTGAGCCAGGACACATGTTTTAAGTGAAATCGCACAAACCCAAAGTGTGTTTGTGTAGCCCAGTTTCATCTGGAAAAACCAATAACTGTGACACAAGGATTTTTTAAAAATTCCAAAGTAGTGAAGTATTTGGAGCTCAGTAGCCCAGGGATGTGAATGATGCTCTCAACACTGTTGTTTTAATTGTTTATCTTATCTTTATTGTGATAAAGATAAACCTGTTTCAACAAAGAGGATCTGACAGTCCATCCTCGACAAAGAAGATCATGGAGTTTGACTCCTGGCAACAGTCTCTTGCCATGAATTCTCTTGCTACTGACTAGAGAGAGTTTGGTGTTTATCGTGGGAAGACTATCAACCAAAAGTAAAACGTGCCTGAAACTTTAACCACTGGCGTTACAGTCACAAGCACAAGAGGCGCTCGCCTCTCCGGCGGCTAACATCATGGTTTTGCTTTAAGACCAGGCGCGGCATCCAGAAATAAATGTCAACGCCCTGCTTGATGTTTTGCTGTGGTGTGGCTTGGCACCGAAATTGCCGATTAGATCCGAAGGCAGGCCCCTTTCCTGACAACACTGCCTACATTTCAACAGCCTGTCTCGCTGGACTGCACCTGTGGAGATGAGAGCCGCAGCCAAAATCTCTCTGTGGCAGAGAAAAGTACCAGGAGTTTGTTGTGTCGAAATCAGGAAGGCTTTCTAGTGTGAACAAGACTCATTTGCAGATAGACCCGCAACGAACACTACATCCTTTTTCTAGAGGGACGTGAAAAATAGCTCCATTAAAATACTGTATTTCACATTCTCTAAATAATTGAGCTTCCTGACGGGCATTCTTCTCGGAGCTGGAGAGGAAGCTTGACTCAGCTCGGCTTTGTGGACACACGAAGTCCTGAGGGACACGCCAAAGGCTGGATGGACTCGTGCAGGAGAGCGGGGGGGGGGGGGGCAGTCCTGGCCCCTCCACAGCTCGGGGCACGAGAGGGCGGGGGGCAGAGAGGAAGAGAGTGGGAAAAGTGGGACAAGGACTGACTGACAGCCAAGGTCGTTGCTCTGATTCACTCATTCCTTCCTGGAAAGAGAGCGTTGTTGTGCTTAACCTCTCGGCCTCAGATTTCCAGGATGTTGCTGGCTCTCGGGATCTCTCTGGGGCTTGCTTATTTACCCGGCTTCTAGGCCCAGGGACAGAAGGATGTGAGAGGAAATTGCTCAAGTGGGACACAAAGAGAAACCCTGGGCAAAGCAAAAGCCTTTTAAAATGTTGTTCGCACAGATCTTTCCATGGAAATTATAATCAATTAAACAGATGCTATGTTTTTATTGCTTACTACAACTTAAAAGTGTATTTCCTGAAGTTTCTGACTATTTCTTTTTTCCCAAAAAGAACATCATTTGGAGAATGGTCAAAATGATAAAGCAAACAAAGGAAAGCAAACTGAAAACTTCTGGAACACTTAATTTAACCTGTTGCAAGCCCATCTCTGAATACGCCCCCATGTATGCAAGATCTTTCTTAAAGTTACCAAGAGGGAGAGGACAAAGCCTCTGCAAGGAATCTCCCACAGTCCTCTCCTACCCAGTGTTGGATTACCAGATCCAGTCAGGCTGAGTTTAACCCTGTGCTTTGTTATCATTCTATCATGGTCAGGGATCTGTGAATGGACGCCTATGAGGACAGCAATGGGCAAGCGACTTTGGGAGCACGGAGCTGGGGGACGTCCACGGTGTACTTGATAAAACTGGAGACGGGTGGGTCTCTGAGAAAGAAGGTATTGTCTGGTGAGAGGCCTTTCTGGAGAGAAGATCCTGTCAATCTCGGATGATCTCCCCAGTGGACAAAGGGGCAGATTTGTATTGTGTGGCCCAGAGGACCAAGGTAGGACCAAAAGTGAAATAGGGTTTGGTTCTTTCTATCAGGTGCCTCAGAGGCGTGAACCCCCGACCTTGGCCTATCTTTAGCAAACACTAGATGGCTTTGCTGGAAAGCTATGGAAGGGGCTCTTGTATTGTGTAGATGCCAGAACCAGATCAAAGGGCCTACAGTAATTATTGACTCAGAGAAAGGCAGGGTAATAAAAGGATATTTCCCCAAGGAAGGAGGTTTTCTGGTATCAGCATTTCGAGTTCCCAAGCAAAGGCTCAATCTGAAAAGGTCAGCGCACATAAGCACTGTAACTTCCTGAGGGTAGGGATTTACCTTGTTTGCTCTTGTGCTCCTCTATAGAGAGTGGCACATGTTGAATGAATGAATGAATGAATGAATATTGATCTGCTCCGTAGGGAAGATGATGGGATGCTATGTAACCTAAGCACAGGGGACCAGCAGAAGGGGACAGGGAGAAGGCTAGGTAAGTATATCAGGGCAAGATTATGAAGGCTCTTAAGTGCCAGATAGAAGAATTTGCACTTAGTATGGGGCAAACTAGCACCCACGCTAGCCCAAGCGCAGGAAATGATCAGCTCATACGCCCAAATGTCCCCAGCTCATTCCTCAAGTATCTTCCTGCTCCCACCCCAGGTCTTCCCCACTTCACACTCTAAATCTCCAAAGGTCACACTCCAAACAGGCTCTGACTCAGGATGGTTGTGAAGTATTTGTGTAGAGTCTTTTCAAGACTTAATCCTTGCTGGAACCAACGGATCAACATCATTGTCCACCCAATCTCTCCAAGACTGTGGCAGAGACAGCTAACATCACCAAAGACTGATGTTCCCTTCTAGGGTGTCGAGTTGTCACTACAAAGCAGTTTCTCTGTTAGAGACTGGATTTCTCAGCCTCTCTTGCATCTAGGAAGGGAGTATGTGACTAATTTTCACCAATACGATAATAATACAATCAACATATTTCACGTCTGTGCTGTTATGATTAAGAAGTAGGCATCTTCTCCACGGTCTCTTGAATCATCCACCAGCTGAATGGAGAGGCCCCAGCAGAGGGGAGAGTTCAAGATGGAAAAGGCCTGGATCATGGAAGGCTGCCTATGAACGCCTGCATTGGATTGTACCATGAATGAGAAATAAATGCCTATTGTGTTAAGACACTGAAATTTTGAGGTTGTTTATCACAGGCGTTAGATCACCCCAACTCATATAGAGACCTAGATGGAATCATTTAGAGCCCCAAGAGTGGACTCAGGATCAAGAGGCACCTAAAATTGCCTGGCATGAAGAAGGCACTCAATAAACACTTGATGGATAAATAAATCAGAATTCTCTGGGTCCCCAACACTTTGGAAGAACCTCCGAGTACAAGTCATCCATTCCCCTCTGAGATCTGATCTTAAATTAGATCCTACCTTTAGAGAAGGGCATGATGAGGGACAGTGAATGTAAATGGGCCCCTCAGAGAGGGAGAAGGGCACAGATAAAAGATTCTGAGGCATAAAAGTCTCCAACCGCAATTTTACAATGGATTTTTTGTCCTTCCTGGAGCACCTTCCCTTTGCCAACAGCTCTAACTGCCTCATTGACCACATGGCTGCCAGCCACAGAGCCCATTTCATTCCACAAACATTTAGCGATACCCACTTTCTGTCAAGTTCCGAGGGTACGTCAACAACCAAGACACGGTGCCTGCCCCAAAGAACATGCAGATGAGAGGGGTGCAGGAGCACGAAGCTCTAGAGGGGCTGAGTCCTGTGGAGTTGTGCCAAGGAACTGGAAAGAGTATTGCTGCTACTCTAAGAACAACAAGCAGCTGGCTAAACTGCAAAAGTATAACTTTTCTTGAATCCTGAGCTTTCAGGACAACCAAGTAGCCTGACATCTAAGAAAGACAGGGCCTTCAGAGAATAGACAGTATGTGAGCACTGGCTCATCTGTGGCAGAGCAGATGGCAGATGGGAGTTGCAGACACAAGAGAAACTGCGGACAAAGTGGAGTTCGCATATATTCATAGACTCTTCTCTAAGAACCTCCACCAGGAGTTCTCAAGAAAGATGGGGGCAGGTGGGCCAAAGGGCGAAAGGTCCCTCAGTGGCGGAGTCATGGAGGCAGGAATAGCTGATGCTACATGAAAAAATATAGAGCCCTGTCCAGAACCTTCTCCCCTGTGGCCTGAAGCCATTAGGGGAAGGGCAAATCCTGTCACCCAAGGGAACCCATTGTAAGTAGGGGAAGGGCACAAGATGAAAACCTCTGAGGAGGGGCAGGAAACCATCGAAAGTACAGATGATTAGAGGCCTTCTGCCCTGACCAGGGGGGTGGAGGAACTCTCTAGCACAAACCCAGCCTAAAATATGTGGCAGAGATCACCTGCCACAGGAAGAAGGGGCAGGAACACTGAGAAAGTTCAAATCTCAAAGTCAAGGGACACATAGGGCCTGCCTAAGATTGATCAGGACGGCAGAAAACACCCCTGCCCCCGGCCTGTTATTCAAGCTGAGAGGCACTGGAACACCAACAACAGCCTCTACTGCCAAGGGAGGGGCAAGAGCAGAGGAGAGACACTCTCTGGGGTGCACAGGGAAGGCTGAAAGCTGAGGATGCAGCAGGGACGTTAAGCGAAAAGCCTACCCTGAACACAGAGTAAAGCTGGAGGAATTTGAAGCCAGTGGTGCACGAAAGGTAACCATGGCAACAAGACCCCAAACCAGTTCAGCTGCTGACTAGATTAACTCAAACCCCTAAACTTAAAGCCTAGCAGAAAAGAGATGTGCCCATTTCCAGGAATAAATATTATTTACCTTCATCTTTACTGTCCTGCAGAGGATGTCCAGCATTTAATCAAAGATTATGAAACCCATGAAAAAAGCAAGAAAAAAGAACAAACTGTCAAGAAACGAGGCAATCAACAGAACTAGACTCAGAGATTATTTAGATGTTGGACCTAACAGACAAGGAATTTAAAGTAATTATGATTAATAAATTAGAGACTCTAATGGAAACAGTGAACAGTATGCATGAACAAATAGGGAATTTCAGCAGAGAGATGGAAATCTAAGAAAGAATCAATCGGAAATGATATAAATAAAAAATACTGCAGCAGAGATAAAGAATGCCTTTAAAAGTTCATTCATAGACTGGACACAACCTAGGAAACAATCAGTGAACTTGAACATAGGTTAATAGAAATTACCCAGACTGAAACAGAAATAGAAAAAAAGAAGGAAAAAATTAGAGCCAGCCTTGATGTCTAGTGGTTAAAGTTTGGTGCTTTCACTGCTTTCGTGGTCCAGGTTTGTTTCCCAATCACGAAAACACACCACCCATCTGTCAGTTGCCATGCTGTGGCGGTGGCTCACATAGAAGAATTAGAAGGACTTGTAACTAGGATACAACCATGCACTTGGGGGCTTTGGGGCAAAAAAAAAAAAAAAAAAAAAAGGAAGATTGGCAACAGGTGTTAGCTTAGGGCCAATCCTTTCCTGGGGGAAAAGAAAAGGCACCTATTTCTCTTTAAAAGGGAAAAAATTAGAACAAAGTATCCAAGAGCTGTGGGACAACATCAAATGGTGTCTTACATGTGTAATTGGAATCTCAGAAGAAGGATGACAGAACAAGGTAGAAGAAATATTTGAGGGGATAACAGCCAGAAAATTTCCAAAAATAGTGAAATACATCAAACCACAGATCCAAGAATCCTAGAGAACCTCAAGCAGTGTAAATACAAGCCCCCAAAAGTATACTGATTTACTTTTTATCACAAGAATAGCCTAAAATACATGGCAAAGATTGCCTACCACAGAGAGAACCAGCAGAAATACTGAGAGTGTTCCTCTCGGTAACTTTATGCTGTCTTATAATGCAGGTCTGCTGGTAATGAATTCTCTCAGCTTTTGCTTGTATGAAAAAGTCTTTATTTCTACATTTTGAAAGATTTTTTTCCAGTGGGTATAGAATTCCGAGTAGACAGTTTTTGTTTTCAGCATTTTCAAGAGGACCCTCCATTGTCTTCTGGCTTACATAGTGTCCGGTGAGTGACCTGCTGTCGTTCTTATCCATAGTCTTCCATATTTCATGTATGTCTTTTTTCATGGCTTTCTTCAATATTTTCTCTTTATCTTTGGTTTTCAATAGCCAGGAGTAGGGATGAAGAATACAGTGAATTTCTCTCTTAACCGTCTTACCTTACAAATACTATGAATTCACATAATACCATCCACAAAACAACAAAGAAGTTGACAGTTGAGACATGGATGGATTCAATGATGCATTCACAGGCACACAATAAACAGTGAGAATCAGGCATGTGTGTATGAAACCCAGATATGTCAATTCTCAGTCAGCTACTGAAAACTCCTGCTTTAAAAAGATAGGTGATCAAATCAAAGGATATATTTGTCTTCATCAGTTAAATATGGTTAGGAGGGTGATAAGACGATCACAATGCATTGAGATATTTACTGGGTTGAGAAGTCAATACGGGGTCCTCCCACTGGTATTGTTGGACACCTGGGGTGGCTATGCAAATGTAAATAAACATTAGAGAGATTTTCAGCTAGCTGTGGGTCACATGTCTTATTTATGGTCTGTTTTGCTGAGGACATAGGAGAGCATGTGGTATTGGATATTAAACCCAGGGAGCAGCTAAGGTGCTACAAAGCAAGGTTGCTTCTAAGGTGACACTTTTTTTTTGGCCAGCCCAAGTAGCTGAAGAACAGGAATGATTTCTCCAAGCTGGATCAGGTTGATAAAAGGAAAGGGTTTTAAATATGGGTCACACTCTTATCATAACAGATTGGACTCAGGATGGCTTAGTTTCAGAGCTTCTCACATTCTTCTTTTAAGCTGTCCATCTCCTGATGGCTTGTTTCCTTTAGAACCAGAGATTATCAGGAACACCGAATTCTCCTGGTTATAGAAATTTAAGCCTCAAAGGCAGTGTGTGGATAGGAGACACCAAAGAGGACCCCTCTGCCTTTTTAATTTCAGGCCAGTAGACATCATATGTGTCATGGTGAGATGAATTGGGAGGAGGACATTGATATTAACATATTAAATTTTAACACACCAGGTGCATAGGTCAGTGGTTCTCACAATTCAATAAAAACAGACAAGAAACTGGGCAAAGGACATGAACAAAAGTCCACAGAAAAATAAAAACAAATGACCAATAAATACATGAAAAGATTTTCAACCTCACTCCTAACTAAAGAAACACAAGTTTAAACAACCCAACACCATTTTTCACCTTTCTGATTGGCAAAGATGAAAAAGTCCTATATTACCCAGTGTTGACAAACGTAGGGGAAAACAGACCCTAGAGTCAGAGACCCGTGGTGGAAGTTTAAACTGATGCAGGCTTTTGAGATAGCAATGTGATGGATATCACAATTATTAAAACAAATTACCATTTGAATTCTCAATTTAACTCTTACGTAGTTATCCAATAAATATACATTTGTATAGTCCAAAGGTTCATGGAAATAGCTATAAATATTCATGAATACATATAATGTGGATATTCACTGCACACACCAACCTGTTGAATTTCTGTTTCCAAATTGCCAGAAAGGCATTAAAATGAGTTCCCAGCACTTGGCTAGAGCCACTCTGCCCTAGTCCAACAGCACCAATCCTGCGTGCAAAGTGACATGGAGCTTTGGAGAAAGGTCCACTCCAAGATGGGCAGAGAAGGCAAAAGGGAGATTCTGCTTCTGCGTCCTGGAGGTTCTCTCTTCTCAAAGGCAGCCCCGTGGGAGCACAGCAGAAAAATCGGCACCAAAGGGCAATCTGACCTCAAGGTGATGGGAAGAAATATTTACCCAAATGGCCTCCAGGCTAATAAGAAATCCCGCCTTCCAACTCCTTAGATTTGGTTTGAGAAACCAAATGGGAATGCAGAAGCTTCGCCAGCTTCCCCTCCTGCCTTTTCTGGGAGGGGACAGGAGAGGACACAGAAGCTTTGACAAATGCTTTGAGATGCTCTAAAACTTAATTAGCACGAGACAACTCAAGTACCCACGGGCTGTCCCTCCACGATAGAGCACTTCTCACATCTAATCTCAAGTTGTAGCTGTGATTTCACAGAAGTTTTAACCCTAGGGAAAATTAATTTTAAGTAATTGCTAAAAAATTCTTTCCATTGTTTCAAATAAGATCATGTTAACTTCTTTTCCAGCTAAACAGTCATTTCTCACTCCAATTTTTTTTTTCTCACTCCAATTTTTTAAAATAGCCTTGTGGGAGCTCTGTGCTTGTAAACTAAATATTAGGCATCGCCAGCTTCTCATGATCTCACCTGGAGATCATGTGAGTCAGGAAATGAAACCAATTAGTCTCCTGATGAGAATAACAGGTACGCTACGGGCCTTCAGACTGTTTCCGCACAAAACCAGCCAGGGAGGAACTGGCCAGATGTGTAGACAAGCAGCAAATGATCCATCAAACCAGATTTCTATCATTTGATGATATATTTTCCCCTAATTTTCTTATTTGCGTAGACCCAACCTCAGCATTTTACATGGACTCAGAGCCTACCACGAATCCTTAAATCCCTAATAATAAGTTCCAATTGTGATTTCTTCCATGGAAGAAAGTCCAATGCTCTTAATTGCCCTGAAGCTGGGGGTAGCACTTACAGCCCAGCAGAGTAGCTGCGAATATGGGCTTTGAATTCAGGAGGCCTGGGTTCAAGTGCTGGCTCTGCCATTAATTTGCTGCTGTGGCTTTGGACTAATTATTTCACTTCTTTGAATCTCAGTTACTTCATGTGTTAAAAGAATAATACCCATCTTACAAGTGCCCTACAGCAGCTTGAATTAAATGAAGTCGTGTAGCATCAAGCATTTATCAAAGTTCCTGGAGTGTAATAAGGGCCCAAATGATGTTAGCTGTCGTCGTAATTAGAGGAAGACCCTGGCACTGATGACCCAGTGCTGGAGAGTTGCTTCCATCTCTATAAAATCAGGCAGTCAGACCAGGTCATCTGCAAGGGCCCCTCAGAGCTGACATCTAAGGAGCCTCTGGCTCAGGATTAGCTAAACAAATGGTCCTAGTTCCCTAGTTCTGGTTTCCATAGCAGTGAGTTTCTGCTGGAGCAATTAAAGTCTGGCTGTGAAAATACTGAAGAGCTGCCCTCTGCATCTGAGCTGGCCTGGAGACATAGTGAGTTCTCCATCATTGGAGAAGCATCCAAGAATCCTGACAACAACTTGCTGGGAATAGGATAGAAAATATTCACACGTCAACAGGCGTCAAACTATATGAAGTTTGGGGTCACTTCTGACCCAAAGCTCCCATAATTACAAAAAAAAAAACAGAAAGTCACAGGCTCTACACTCCTTGGGAATCAGTCTTTGCTGTTAGAACCAAGTGGTCCTTGAAAAGCTGTGAGTCAGCCTGTATCTATTTATCCATCCAAGCTAAGGAAACATTTCTACAAACCAAAACCAAATCTAAGCCTTAATGCAGGAAGAGGTGAAGGACCAGGTCAGATACTTTTCCAAATGAACCACTGCCTGTTGCTGGTGCACCTGGCTGCCTCGCCCAGGAATTCAAAATGGAATTCGAGGCCTGGGCCTGGGAGAGTGGAAAAAAGAGCCAGCAGCCAAGTTTGGTAGTGAGAAGCCGAGTAAAACAGTGAGACGCTGGGAGTTTCACCCACAAGAGTGATTCCCTCTCTTTGGAAGTGCTAATGAAATCTGGGTTTCCTTATTTTTTGCCTGAATAGGTTTCTCATAAGGAATTGGACACCGAGTCCTGGGAGACAAGGAGGAAGACTCAGTGACATCGTCAGTTGGAACAAGCCTAGGCTTCATTTGTCAATGTGCCAGCACTGAGGCCCCGGCTCTGGCAACAGCCCTGCCACCAAATTTCACTTTATTGATATGGCCCTCGGGAAAATCTCTGTACCTATGGTCTCTGGTGCCTGCCCCTGCCCACGCTGCTTCTATGCAGATGTTTTCGGGCTCTCACTCCTCCTGGGCCTCCAAGCACTTTGTGAAATGTCCTTAATGAATTCTTACTCGATTGCTTGTCAATATCACCTCCTTTCTACTGATGAGGAAGCAGGACCCAGAGGGGGAGTTGACTTCTTCTGGGTTACACATCTGTTTTCCCAGCTGATGTCAGTGGAGTTTTGAATACTGGGCAGAAACAGCAGAATAACTACTGCCGTTGGAATTGACCATCCTGGGTTCAAATCCTACATATCTGTGTGATCTTAGACAAATTACTGAACCTCTCTGTGCTTCACATTCCCTGATTATTAAATGCTTATTAAATGGCTGAAAATAGAAACCAAGTCACAATATTGCGACTCATTAAAATGAGTTAATGGTGTGCAGAGCCTGGAATAGAGCTTGAGCATGGTAGGTGTTGGACAATAGTAGCTGTTACTATTGTGGGTGCCCACATCACTCAGATGCCCCAGGTATTGGCAGGGAAAAGAGTGGCTTTATGAGTGGAAAGGAAAAGAGCCTGCCCTGCAAAGACATGTGGCTCAAAGACTAACTTTGTGCCTCACCCTCCTGTGGGCTCCCCATTGTCTAGGCTGGCTGTTCCTCCATCCTCAGTGCTGCTCCCCACTCCCCTCTCAGGGTGATTTGAGGTCCAGCATTGGCCCAGATGGAGACATTTCCAGGTGAAAGGGAAAGCAAGAGAAGCTGAAGGTGGGAGCTTAGAGCTGTTGGTCCTCTGGGAGAAGCGGCCATAAAAAGGCTTCCTTCACTGCCTCCCGTCCTGACAAATGCCCCTGGCTTCTCAGGCTACTGCCTCTGCCAAGAGCCAGCCTTGGGCTGGGAGATACATTTCCCCCCTCAAAAATGACCTCAGCACAGCCTTTCCAGGGATTAATAATGATTGCTCGGGAGGGTGGACAGTCCAGCAAACCTCGTGCGCCATCCCAGGCTCTGCCTTCTCCGGGAGATGGGCAGGACTTCAAGACTGCAGGGGCAGTGCTTCTGTAACTGTCCTATGCAGACTTCCTGAATGCTGACGGGCTCACTGGGCCAGCCGGGCCCCCAGTGCTGAGCCCTCAGTGCTCACCCCAATGTCAACTGGTGGTCAGCATGGCCCAGACCCTGTGCTGGTACAGTGTGCAGGGGAGGTGGAGGGGAGAGGTGAGACGGGTGGTGGGACAGGCTCTCTGTTCTCAGAGATCAGCCCAGAGGGGCTGATCAGACAAGGGCACGAGGAGCCATGAAGCAGGCTGGGGTGTGAGAAATGCCACTCAGGAGCTGAGAAGGGGGCAGAATCATCTCTAATCTCAGAGATCCCAAAAGTTCTTGCAGAGAAGGTGGAATTTGAGCTGGGCAGAGTTGGAATGTGCTGGGATGGAGTGGAAGGGTTCTCCCAGCTGCACAGGCAAAGGGGCAGGAATTTGCTGGGAGGAAGGGCACGGTCCAGCTTGGCTGGAGTGTCGGCCTGAAGGGAGTTTGTGGGAGATGGTGGTGCTCAGTCAATAGTGGAGCCCGAATGCCAGGCTGAACCACGGGGGTCTCCAGTAGGTAATAGGGAGAGGCCAGAAGGTTGGGGTGGCCCCGGACTGGAGGAGTGCAGGCCATCTGTTGGGTCTTGGTGAATTCAGATACCATCCCCTCGTTTTGATGACAGTCCTGGGGTACTGGGTGCTGGTCAGGTGACATTGGCAGAGCACATGATATCAGTGGGAGACAACAGGCCCACGGGACCCTGGAGTTGTGGCATGAGCTCCAGGGTATGTACTCCTTCCCCCATCCCATCACCATACCTTCCCCACCCCTCCATTGGGAGGGGGGCTCTGCATACCCCAGATCTAGCCCAAGCTCCACATACGTTAGGGACAGCTGTGCCTGCTAGTGTCCCTAGAGGGCCCAGAACAGGAAGAGCCAGCTCAGATCTGCTCCCTTCCTTCCATGGTCAAGGGAAATGTAAGCAGTGCTCTTTCATGCGGCGCTGCTAGACTGATCGGCCTGTGCAGGCCTCCACGGCAGACAGAGGCCTTGTGTTCTCAGCTACCAGACCCAAGTGTTTAGGATTGGGAGGGTTCTCATTTGCAGCAGGGCTAGACCAACTCTGGCACCTCTCCAGCATCTCTGGGACTCTGGCGCTCTGTCTCTGATCCAGGATGAGGCACGCACCTGTCAGGGGCTGGAGGATCTGCTCACAGCAGAAGCTGCTCTGTGCTTCGTTAGGCAAAGGCTTTTCCCAGATGGCATCCTTTGGTCACTGTCTGCAAGGGGAGCATCTAGAAAGCTGGCCACTCCCGTCACTGCTCCATCTCCGCCTGCAGCACCCCTGGCAAACACGATGCCAGTGTGCAGACAGACAATACTCACTGCTGGCCAGAGGGCTGACGCTGTACATACCAATTGGAAATCTAACATGGCTTGCGTTGGTGGCGGTCATTGAAAGTTCCCTGTGCCCTGGGCCCAAGCCCTGTTCTGGGATCAGCAGTGGCCTGAATGTGAGGGTGCGTCTAACTAGGGGGTGGGGATTCTGTTTACCTCAATTTAATTCAACTTAAGGATTTATTCAGCACCTGTAAGAACTGGGCCCTGGGCTGAGCTTAGAGAAAATCAGAAGCAGATCCTGCCTCCAAAAGGTCACAGCTAATAGTTCAAGGGTAAGGCAGGAGCATAGAGAGTGATGACACGTGGCTTTTGTGCACACTGTTGCCTCTATCTGGAATGCCCTGCCCTCACCTCTTCACCTAATTCGCTCGTCCTGCTCTTCCTTCAGCTTTCAGCACCATGTGGTTTCCTTGGGGAAGTCTTCCGCCTTCCACCACTCGGGCAAATCCCCCATCACATTCGCACATTGCCCCGCGTTCTGCTCCTCAGCAGCACTCATCACTGTTGAAACTACTTATCTCTGTGATTATTTTATTAACATGGTCTCCCCCAGGGAGGCTTATGGAAAGCTCCCTGAGGGCAGGAACAAGGTCCATTTCTGTCCCCACTCTATGCTGAGTGCCTAGCACGGTGCCTGGCATAGTAAGAACCCAGTAAATACCTGTTGGGTAAACACCCAGATAAACAAATGAATACAAGACAAGGTCCCTGGCAGAATGTTGAAGATGGAAAACTGAGAGAGTTTAAAGGGCTGGGACTTCAGCTGGGATTGAGGGATAGGAAAGCTGTCCTGCAGGAGCTGGCAGGTAAGGAGAAGCTTGGCAACTTGATGGGCATTTGACAGGTGGGATGGGGGCGAGGCACTCCAGGAGGGGACAAACGGGAGCAGAGCCTTAGCAGTAAGGAAGCATGGGCTGTGTTTGGTAACTAGCAGGAGTTGGGTTTGTCTGGAGCACAAGGAGGAAAAGCATGGTAAGAAATGACGTGAGAAGGCAGGTGACATGGGGTGAAGGGCCTTGGATGCCAGGCTAAGAGCTGGGATTGTTAGGGTGGCTGTGGGGCACCGTCACTGGAGGGCACCGTCACTCTCTCTCTCTCTCAAGAGGACCAATTAGGAGGCTGTAGGAGCAGCCCAGGTAGGAACTCATGAGATATGGCCTGCAGAGCTGGTGGCGAGAACCAGGAGAGAGAGGTCATGGGCATTTAGCTGAGGAAACAGCTTCAGTTCATCCCTCAGCGAGAATAAGACAGGGAGCAGACCCAGGAGCCTGCCCCCACCCAGCTGTGTGGCCCTGGTGGGGCTTAGACTGGACTAGATGGCCACTGCCTGGCTATGATGTTCTGGGACTGTGAAATCTTGCCCAGCTGAGCTGCAGTGAACTCCTTTCTCCTCCTCTGGCCTGTGGGAAGAAAGATGAAGGTGACCCTAAACAACAGGTGCATCTGATGCCGGAGTGTGCTGGGCATCCTTCATTTGCCCCTCCGGACCCACTCTCTACTCTTCACCGCCCTGTTCTGGGCTTGGGAGGCAAATCCTTGGACTGCGTCAACCTGGTTGACTTGCCCTCTGGTTCCAATTGGGTTTAGCTACATGGTTCAATAAAAAAAGATGTTTGGTCTTTGTCCCCAGTTCCTGGCACAGAGCTCATAAACATCTGGAATTTCCTGAGTGATAGGAATGTCTTTTCTTATTAATAACGAGCTCCTTTTGACCACACCTGAGTTCATGCTAATGATGTCACTCAGGGTGTGGCCCCTACATAGCTTCAGGATGGGACTGGTCACCTGAAAAGACCAAACTGGAGATCAGAGGGTGGGAACTTGGAGCTCTAACTCCTGACTTCCACGGAAGGGAGGGGGCTGGAGACGGGGTTGTGAAAATTCTTGAGCAATGAGATTTGGGGAGCTTCCGGGTTGGTGAACACATTGATGTGCTGGGAGGGTGGTAGACCTGGAGAGGGTGTGGAAGCTCTGGGTCATCCCTGCCCCCACACCTTCCCCTATGCATCGCTTCCATTTGGCTGTTCCCGGGTTGTACTCTTTCTAACCAACTAGTAAATGTAGGTAAAGTGTTTTTCTGAGTTCTGTGAGTCATTTTAGTGAATTATTAAACCTGAGCAGGAGTCATGGGAGCCCTCAAATTTGTAGCCCCCCTGGACAGAAGCGTGAGTAGCCTGGGGACCTGGAACTTGTGACTGGCATCTGAAGTGAGGGCTTGTGGGACTGAGCCCTTAACCTGTGGAGTCTACGTTAATTCTGGGAGTTAGCATCCAAATTGAATTGAATTGTTGGACGCTGAATTGGTGTTGGAGAATCAGAAAATTGCTGAATTGGTGTGGAAAAAAACACACAAGCTACTGGAAGGAACCAACAGAAAAGCAGGGTTACGGGTTGAGTTCCCTCAGCTTCCTCCTGCAGGGGCACCACAGGTTGACTGCGTCCCCTGGGGAAGGCACCGCTCCTGGACAGTGGCTCTCTCCCACGGCCACAGCCCTCACTGGGTGCCTGCAGACCCTTCCTTGCTTTGCCCCTGCCAGCGCTGGGGTGCTTCATTATCCCATGTCAGTTTCCTTTAGTCCTGCCTAGAATAACAGATTGTTGGCCCCACCCCAGAATTGCTGATCCATTAGGTCTATGGTGGGGCCCAAGAATGTACATTTCTAACACGCTCCCAAGTGAAGGTGATGCTGCTCATCCAGGGTCCACGCTTTGAGAACCACTTTCCGAGATGTTTAGTTCCCAGCCTTGGCCAAGAACCCTGGAGGACTGGGGACATTATGGGAACTCAGAATTCCTGAATCTATGTGCACTATTTGAAGTCTGAATAAATAATTCTTAGACATAAATGTACTAAGATTTTTCAAATTATTGTCAATGCTCTTGTAATACAAGAGATCCATGCAGCTTTTTGTAAGTGTGTATCATCTCAAATTGATACTAAAAATAGAAGTACAATCACAAGGGGGAGGTCCTCAAACTGGAGATCATAAGGAACCCCAGCACTGGGTCGTGCTGCCCACGTGCCTGTTGTCCTGACAGTGGAGAGAGTTTGGTGGAAAGCTGCACGTTCTCTACCTGACTGGACTTTTCCTCTTGTCTCTCTGTATTTCCATCTCTCCACCTCACTTCTGTTTGCCCTGCCCTCTGTGTCCTCCACTTGGGGATTGGGGACAGCCAGAACCACATCCAATGAGTTATCAACACTGTGCTAGTGAATTGGCAATATTGGCATAAGGCACCCATGTTGATTTCCACTTGAGGCCGTCATCCTCATAGATTTGAGCTGGAATCACTTTCTTACCCCCTCTCCTTATTTTGAGTTAGAAGAGTAAAACAAGGAGGACTCTGGAAATTACTTGTGACCAATCCCTTTATCTGAAAGGGAGAAATTGCAGCCAAGGAGGAGAAAGCTGTTCAAGGTTACTCCAAGTTGATGGAACGGGGTCTCCTGACTCCACTCCAGGCCTCTTTCCATTCTACCAGAAAAGGTACTTGTTAAACCCTGACCAAGTTAAGTTTTAGCATTATTCAAGGTCTTTGGTCAATTCATTTTAGGCCTTTGTACTAGTTTCCATCCGCAGAAATAAATACATCCCTATTTAATGTCATTCTTCTCCTTTAAGTATGTTGTTATTTTGAGATCAATTGGGGAACAAAATCTCAACCCCATTAATAAGTCTTTATAGAGGCTTTTTCACTGTCCTATACACTTTTCCCTGTCATCCCACCATTTAATTTTCTCCTCCGGAAGAAGACTTGGGCCTGTCGGATGCTGTTTCCAATCTGGGACATGACATCTTCGCCATTTGGAGGGGAGGCAGAGAACAATTTGGCTCCTTGATTCCTCAGTGGGAATTGCAGGGCGGGGTGAGGTGGACTCGGAGAGCTAGAGGAAGGAAGGCAGAAAGGAAGACTCGAGTGGGACAGAGAAGGGGAGGCATCTTTGAGCTGCTCCTCAACGCCAGCCTCTCAGAGTGAGAGGCAGGAAGCTGATGGGCTCTCAGGAGGCCTGAGCCCTGCGGGGAGGCCTGGGGCTCCGAGGAGGAGAGAGGAGCTCGTGGGGCCAGAGGCCTGGCACAGGGTCCCTGCTTTCACCTTCCGGAACCCCTAACAAGGCTGGGGAACATATGTGAGGAACAGTGCTGTCTGAGAGGCTGGAGAGGACCCAGCCTGAGGTCCGGCAGAGGTCTCTCTTTGACTCTCCTCTTCTCTTCCTCTCTCTCTCTCACTTTCTATACTTTCTTGTTTCATTGATTTTCTCATGTCTCCTGGTTTTCTAGTCTTTCTCTCATTAATCACCTATTCTATTCATGTCAACTCTATCTAAAACCTTTATTTATCCCCTTTCCTGCTTGACATCCATCTCTATGTGTGTGTCTCCGGTGCTGAAAACTGAACAGATAACAAATTGCTCCGATTCAGAACAGAGGCCTGCTGAGTTTCTTCTTCGCATCTGAGGTGACCTGTAGCAGGGCCTTTATCCTATCTATTTTTATTGTCTCATTTCGCCATCCTAGTGCTGTTTAATTTTTCATGATGAATTTGTCTTGTCAGTTTCCCTGTAAGTGTCCTAAGGAACGGGCCCACAGCTGCTGGAGCCCACTCTCACCACCGGCGTCCACCGCCAGGCCTGTCTGTAGGTGCTGTAAATGGATGTGGAGAGAGTGATGTGCTCCCACCCCAGCCCCCCGCAGCCTTCCAACCTTCACTGCCTGGCGGACTTCCTTCAGCTTTGATGATGGCACAACCAAAGGTGGGTCGAACAGGCTTTATCCCCTAACAGTCTCCATTGTTTACTTCAAATAAAAATACTCTAAGTAGAAAGAACACTCATTTAGCAAATATTATCAGCTCCAGACAAATCACTAGACATCCCCACCCCTCACCACCAGTTTTCCACCCAAGTCTTTCTGACATAGAAGTTCTGGACTGGGCCCTGGTCTAAGATCGTTCCCTCCATTCTTCAGTTTTTCGTACTATTTACATATTCACCAAAAAAAAATTTTTTTTGAGTAATGATTAAATGTCAGGCACTCTGCTAACAGATAGTGACACAGAGTAGATGATCACTTAGGCCTTGTCCTTGAGGAGGTGATGGCCTCACAAAGGAGAATGACAGGTATACAAATATATTTAAATAGACATTCCTTTAAAAATATATTTTAGTGAGCACATGCTGTGTGCCGGGGACTGTTACAGGTGTTGGGGACATGGCAGACAACAACAAAAGAGTACAATAATAGAAAAGAACCCTGACAGAAGTACTTACAATAGGTACCCATTGTGGCAGGTTAAGTTCTCCAAGGAAGCCAGCTCTGAGATGGAGCTTAGCGTGGGGATGTTTACTAGGGCATGCTCTCGGGATTGATACCTGTGGAAGAGAGGGGAGGGCCCAGCTGGACAGAGAGATAAGTCCAGCTGCAGAGCAGACCCAACACCAGCATTGGCCAAGCCCACAGGATCTAGATGTAAAGTACCTCATATCAGAGCTGTCCTGTTTTGGGTCAAATGAAGGGGCCATTATACCCTTTCTTTGATCAGTATTGGATTCAAGCCACCTCAGGAAGGATGTGACCTTGGATGAGGTGGCTCTTTGCAGCTGAGGCAATTCCAAAAGGGGAATTCCTAAAGCCTTCAACCGTCGGCAGATAGCCCTCCATGAAGCTGGGACAACAAGCGCTCCACTGAAGGGAGAATTGACTGTGTTCCTCCGCGTCCATCGCACCCATGGCAGGGGGAGGAGGGAAGGTGCAGAGATTGCTCCTGTGCACCAGCGTCTGTGTCTCATTTCCTTCCTGGACTGCCAGTAGACTGAATTTCCAAGAGCTCTTGCATCTAGTGGGGCGATGTAGGTAGTTATTGCCAGTGAACAAGCACTTGCGGGTTTGCCCTAAAAATTCCCCACGAGCTTCTTTGTGATCTTTCTTCCCTTGCCTGCCAACTAGACACCAGAATCCAGTGAAGGTGCCCAGTGCCCAAACACATACATCACACAACGGAAGGAGCCTGGGTCCCTGACTAGCAGCATGGAGCAGAGCTCTCCCTTCTTCCACACCACCCCTGAGTCCACACTGTCCTGGGACATGAGAAAGAACAAACTTTTACTTTGTATCAATTGTTATGTTCGGGATGTCTGGCTGCTGTTTGTTTCCGCAATTAGCAGCCCTTGAGTAATGCAAGTTTCTTGACGTGGAGCATCCCCATAAGAAAAACTAAAATATAAGGCCTTGGCTGAGGAAGGAGGAAAGAGATGTAACAGGTTGGGTAACTGGAGATCCTTGTTATACTAGGACAAAACACTTGGTAAAAACTGTTGCCTGCGATAACTTGGAAGTCATAAACATAGGCATTGGGGTAAGAGGATGGAAATAAGAATATTAATGCCGTATGTTGGTTGTAATTGGCTGCATTCAGCAAGATATTACAAGAAAAAGATGATTTCAGGAAAGAACTGGCAAGTTTGCAACAGGAAATGGAATGGAATAGAGAGTCAGAAATTCAGGGCCTTGCAGAGACAGGAAAAAACTACCTCTTCATGATGGATGTGATGATAACGATGGGGGGAATTCTTTACAAGGTATACATTTATCAAGCCATCACGTTATACACTTTCAATATATTACAATTTTGTCAATTATACCTCAATAAAGCTGAAAAAAAACCAAAACTGCTTCTTCTAAGAAACTGTCTTTTCCTTTGGGCTCTGTCCTTCTACCTCCCAGATAAAATTAATCACTGTATTAATTCACATTAGTGGGGATCTGCTAATTGCTATGATGAACAATCCCCAAATCTCAGGGGTTTAATACGGTGAAAGTTTTATCCTCAATGTCTGAATTTTTAAAAATTTTGAGCAATCAAGATCCAATGACTCTTCTCAGCTAAACAGTGAATTAGTAAAAATCAATTCATAGACTATATCTTCCTCTCTAAGCCTGACAGCCTCAAGGTAGCCACTGTTAAGTTGAGAAAGAATGGTATGAGAAAGCAAATAAAAATAAGACAGGGTTGAGAATTATTACTTGGGAAAAAACTATAGGCACAGTTCCTGGCACACAGAATTGACTAGAAGCAAATAGATTAAAAGCCTCCCAAGTTTTTGAGAGAATTGTATTGCCAAAGAAGCCAGGAGCCTGGATTCAAAAGGCCTTGGAGTATTCCACAGCACCCGAAGAGCCTACCTTTTGAACTAGATGCAGTGCCTGGTGGGACCTTGCTTCTGCTCTCTGGGGAGGGGGTGAGTGAGAGGAATCCTGCCAGACTGATGCAGAAAATCCAGGAGAAGACCCAGAGGCTTGAGAAGATGGGGAAGCCACCCGATGAAGGGAGCCTGGGTGCTGAGCACATGTGGGTAGCAGAGCCCTCCACCCCCAACCCACCCTGAACTACATCTGAGAAAGAAACAATCACTGAATGAAACCCCTGAGACGTGGGGATTGTGTGTTACAGCAGCCAGCAAATCTCCACTAAGACAAATAGGGATTCATTTAATGCATCTTAACCGGGGCTGACCCAGGCCGGCCGTGTGGCTGACAGAGGAATGAGTGTGTCAGTACCCGGTGTGTTTCTTAATAAAAGTTATGACTGGAGTTGTGCGGGTTTAGGTAAAAATTTTCAAACATTAAGTGAGAAAATCTGACGCTCATCCTCACAAACCACATTCTCCAAGTAGCAATTAAGGAAACAGAAAAGGCGGTCTTCCTCCTTTCTTGCCAGCTTCTTGCCAGATACGCATCTGAGTCTGCTCTTCACCCTCAGTCTCAGTGAGAGGCACCATTGTTTGTCAAGAGAAAAATATGTGAAAATCTTAAAATACAATTTAAAAATTTTTAAATGCATAAGTCATGTGAGCGCCTAGCATCCAGGAAAGTTTGCGATCGTTTCGTGGGTTTGACTCCAAAGGCTGGTTCTATGGAGGAGAACCATCCCTCCGAAGTACCCCACCTGGAATTGAGATACGCCCCCAGGGTTCCGGCTGCAGAGTTCAAGGGCAATTGCTTCAAGCAACTCTAGTCGACTGTGCTTTCTGTACGTGGAAATCTTTATTATTTTAGCACAAATAAATACATACATATTACAAATGTTTGCCCCCCCTCTCAAAATAAACGTATAATGGAGGACGTCATATTGAGCAAGACTGAAGGAAGTAGAAGTGCCTTGACTCTGAACCAGTGCTTTACAGAGGCAGTGTGGCACAGTGGTCGGTCACCTGGGCTTTGGCGTCAGGCTAGAGGATTCAGAAACTGCCATCTGTGACTTGGGGAAGTTATTTCAGCTCTCTGAGCATGAGTTTGTTCGTCAATAAATAGAAGTGGTGGTGACAATAACATCACCTCCCTCACAGGGTTGTACGACAATGAAACTAGATACTGCACGACATTTAGCGGAGTGCCTAGGACACAGTAAACACTCAAAGGTTCCCCATTATCATCTTCTCATGTGGAACTCAACGTTGCTTCCTCCACTGGAAGATCTGACTTCCCCTCTGAAGCTCCACTTGTTGGTGAGCTTGCTTACAGCCCGCTGTCCCCTGGCTGTCGGCTCCTCCTGCCTGTGTTCCTCTCCTTGCTGTACAGACCACTATGGACTGTCCTGCTAACTCAGAGTCTAATGTCACCTTGTGGCGTCTGCCTGGACACCAAGCAGTCTCCATTCTGCAAATTTCCTCTTCTTCCTGGGCTTTCCTTTCAGCCCGTTGAAAACGTTTGTGAGTTATCTTATTTATTTAACAAACCTTTAGTACATGTGCAATGCAGTTTTGCATTTATAGCCTAATTATTATTCTAGACTATCACTTCGCTGGTTTGGTATAAACTGTATATGTAAATAATCAATGTACTTTGGATTACTAGTTTTTAATATGCTCGACATTTGTTAGTCCTTGGAAATCTTGAAGAATAAACTACCATGCTTACATAACATGATAATGATATGGAAATGGGCACCCTGCAAATGTAAGGAGAAGCTGGATGAAAAGATCCCACCGCTCTGCCTTAGTCCAGGGGGCTCTCAGCCTGGGTCCTGTCCTTCGTAGGCACCAGAATAATCCTGATTGCTCCAGCATGCCTCCAGACAGGAAGATTTTGAGGAGACTAGAAAGGCCCCTGGATGGATGAGATGCCCAGACTTGCCCCTCTCCTGCTCTTGCTCATCCTCTCCGAACAAAATGACCTGAGCTGGGCTTGGACGAGTCTAGTTGCCGAGCCCCAGCCCCACCCCTGAAAAGAGGAGGCTCTCAGCAAGCGTTCCTGCAGTATTTGCTGAAGAAGAAGAAGCAGCACCTTCCTCTCTTAACCTTATTATTAGCAACTGCAGTTAATCTGAGCTTAGGTGTGTGAGAACGGCCTTTCTGCTCTGTGCCGGGAAAGGAGAAGCTACACCGGAGCTGGCAGGTTTGTGGTGCCTCTCTGTGAACACATGTATGCACTGTTGCTTCGGGTTTCTTCAGCCTCTGTCTTTCTCTCTCTTAAAGATGGTTTGGCTTGTATTCTCATGACATCATCACAACCACCATCCCCGCTGATTCTAGTGCGGCCCAGAGAGCTGCACAGGGAAGCAGCTGGGGAATGTATCATGCCAGGCATGGAAGAGGGCTAGGGCTGTCCTTTGGCTCTCATCACAGGGCGAGGGATGGGCATCCAGGTCTCCTGACTCCAGTCCAGCCGCCTCTCCCTCTGACTCCTGCCTTCAAACAGCTCTGACTGGGTCCTTCCCTGTCTACAGGATCTCCTGGGTCCCTGATCCTGGGACCCAATCCCTCACTTTGGCCTTTGATGGCCATGGCACCCACCCACCTTACTCATAGTTAATTCATCCATCAGTCAAAGGACATTTCCTAGTCTCCCTGAAGGACATGGGGCACATGGAGGACTGGAGGCTGGGCGTGATCAGGTCAAATCAGTGTAGAGAGTGGATTGGGAGTTGAAGGTTGCAGAGAGGGCTGTGAGCCTGGTCTGGAGGCAAGGAGACTTGTTAGGAGGGTGTTGTCAATCCAGGGGAGAAAAAGTGACGGCCTAAAACAAAGTGATAGCAAAGTGGTCAGCGTGGTTAGGGTTGCGCCACGGGTCAAAGTAATCAAATCCCGTGGTTTCAGCCCCAGCGCTAGAATCAGATACTTCCCCCAACTCTCCTCACCCCTTCACCCCCCATACTGGTTCTGGGGCTCTGCTCATGGCTGGACATACCCCCTTTGTCTGAGGCCTCACACCCTTTAGTTGTCAACTCCTACTCCCACCAGCCTCTCCCAGGCCTATTTCTGTGGTCCCCATTATTTTAGCAGCAACATTCTTAGGGCCCCTTGTGGCAGTTTGTTGTTAATAAAAAAGGTCTAAATTGTAGGTGCACCGCCCTACTGTGCCCATCTTCCTGTCAGATTGTTTGTTAAACCTGCCTCAGATGTCCAGACGCAAGTGACCCATTTTACAGAATTCTTGAATGAATAACATTGGTTGTCCTTACTTGCCTCTCTCGACCCTCTCAATTTTCATTGCTTTCTCTTTTGAAGTTTGAGAGTGTTAACTCCCTGTCTTTCCATACCAGCCTCCACATCACCGGGAAATGCCAACTACTAAATCAATAAAAGAGAAGTACGTTAATTCACGGGACGTTGTACGGCGCAACAGGGGCTGGTACTGAATGTTCCAACTGAAATTGATAAGGAAAAAATATTGGGGGATAGACAATGAATAAACTTCTGTTTTTTCATTTTTTGAGATGGGAAAGGGAATTGAATGCGAAAACATTTCAAAACAAGGAGGGCTTCAAAGAAGTGTGATGCCAGAGGGGACATTGCTTCTCACAGAGAAATGATTTGAAGATGCAGTTTGTGGCTCCCAAATGTGGGGCACATGCCCAGAGGCTGCCCCTTGGCTTCACTGAGGCTGACAAGGAGTCGAATGCACAAGGCGAGTCCTGGATGGCTTTGCACCTCCAAGGACCATCTGGTCTCGGAGGGGGTGACAAAGGAGGGGAGGAAGAAAGAGCCCTTCAGTGGAGGAGTCCTGAAACACTGCTCTCCCAGGCAGGAGGAGGGAAGGGGAGCATCCCCCTTTCATGAGGTGCGCCCATTTCCTAAGGTCTGTTTTAACAATAAAATCAGAGACTCTCAGGATTAAGAATGAACAGTGCAGGGTACTTGGTCCAATCACTATCCAATGATGTTTGAGTCTCTCCACCACGTCCTTGACAAGAGGCTCTGCAGTCTGTTGAGTGTCTCTAGGTACAGGTCACGCACTGCCTCCTAAAGCAGCACACGACATCCTTGGTGACCTTGGGAACAATAAATTATTTAATAACGGATTGTATTCTGCTTCCTTGTAACTCCTCCACCCATCCTAGCTCATTCCTACAGAGTTTCAGAGCATGTCGAAGCTCACTCTTCCCCAGGATGCCCTTCTGGTCCTAGAGGAGCACTTTCATGACTTTTCTCACCCACCCCCATCCCCAACCATCCTCAACCTTCCTCAGATGACCCAGTTCTCTGCTCCTCACCCTTTGGAAGAAACCTAGTGTTTCGTTGTTCCCCCTACAGGGCGATGCTGAGCGCCTCAGCTGACCACCTCCCCACTCGATGTGGTAGGCTACGTTCTCTACTGGGGGCACCACTGCTCTCCTGGGCAGCCTGGGCGCTCAGGTGGCTCCTCCCACAGCTGGCTTAGCCTGCATCTGATCTCCAAGACCATGAGACTTCCTTGGACATGCTGACTTTCACTCCTGGCTCTCTGGCAGGACTTTGCAGGCCCCCAGAGGGGTGTCAGTCATCTTCCAGCCAAAGGGTGGTGAGGAGGGGGTGATCTTCAGCTCAATCTGTCCAAGGCAACGTTCAATATTGAATGGGGAACAAGAATTGGTAGAGGCCCACCAGTCCTGAGCTGGGGAGCCAGAGAGAGGAAGAGCTATGAGGTGTCGTGAAACCTTGCTTAACTGGGAGGGACTCACCTTGGCAAGCCCCCATCACCTCCTCTGAGAAGTCATCCCTGATCACCCCCTCCCAGGGAGGCATTAGTCCCCACCTCTAGCGGCTCCTGTGTGTGATGAACTGGCGCCACCATAGCTGGCCCACTGGAAGGGGGATGTCAGACCAGACCCGCAGCCCTTTGCAGACAGTTGTAGGGCTTTTTCATTTCTCTGGCCCCAGGGCCTGTCACCACACCTGGGCCGCAGCCATGCTCAGTCTCTGCCATTCCATGAAAGAGCAAGTAGAAGGAGTGCTGTGACTCACCAGGGCTCCAGGGGCCCCAGATAGCGGAGCAGTCTCCCTCCCCACATGGCCTCAAGTCACCTCCAGTTCAAATGAGTCTCTGGGGGGACCGTTCGCCCTGCGATGGCCCTGGGCAACTCACATGGAAGGACCAGCTCGGTGGAATCACCCCTCACTTCTCTTCACCGTCAGCCTGAACGTGTCGTGTCAGCTCTTGTGTAGGCAGACAGGTGGTGTGGGGGGAATCAGGCTGGGAGGGTGTGGAAGGTCCAGTGGTTCATTCTGGGGGGTGTTTCCCTGTGTTTGACCTTGTCTTTTCTATGACAGGGGGTACAGAGGGAGGCCTTTATAAAATACAGGTATCCAGAAAAGCAAGATGCCAAAGGAACCACACTGAGGTTAAACCACTCTCCTGTCTACACCAAGTAGCACTTTAACCTCACCTGTCTGTCTCTGCAGGTGACAGAGCCGGGAAAGCTTCGAGCACTTGAAGATTTGCTGCTGCTGGCACCTGCCCCTCAGCACCTCACCGGCCTCGTGAGGGGCCTGTGGCCTGAATGACACTAGAGAAGTTCACTGATTAAACCACGTCCTTGTGGGCATGTGAGTGTGTGTGAGTGTGAGAGTGTGTGTGTCCAAACCCCACCACACAGCCCAGTAGCGCTGGGTCCCCTCCCTGGGCGCTGGGCACCCTGCTCGGGGCTTCACCTCTCGGCTGTCTCTAGACCCACCTCACAGAGGAGGAAACCAAGGCTCAGGCTGCTCAGTCTTGTGGCCAAGGTCACGCGGTCATTGAGTGTAGACCAGGATTTCAACTCAGGCTTGTCTGACTCTGGAGCCTGTGCTGTTCACCTCCACTCTATACTTGGGCTCAGAGCACCTGCCGTTTGCAGCATGACTGCAATAGTTGGAAGCTTTATGTTTTTTTTAAAAAATGTGAAAACTAATTTTATTCATTTAATCTCTAGTAGAAGTATCCTAATTGAGAAACATGTTGTTTTTCAAAGAAACGAAAAATCCTAACTTAGGATCATATACTTTAGTCTACCCATAAACTCTTTTAACATTTCACCCTAAAGAAGCACAGAATACAGGGGAGCCTCAGGAAGCTAAAGAAAAGCCTAGAAAGTGATTGAGGCGATACCGCAACAGAGGGGCTGGGGGAGGCAGGTTCCCAGGAGGTTGTTCCAAACCCCAGCCAGGGTCTCTCAGGCTGTTTTGTAACTCTCATACCTGACTCCCTCCACCCTCCAGGCTTTGTTCTGGGTGGGTTAACATGTTACCTCACTGAACCCTCACAAGAACCCATTTCTGAGGAGAAACGGGGCCAGAGAGGTTAACTGATCTGCCTAAGCTAAAACATGGAGGAGCTGGGATTTGAGTCCAGGTCTGTGCTCAGGAGCCTAAGCACTTTCTTCTAGACACAACTCCCTTCCAGGGCTCACAGTCCCTCCATAACTGGACTGAGGCCGTGATGCCCCCTGGGAGAGTACAAACCCAGAGGGGCAGCTTTAGAAAAGGATCCTCGTGCCCTTGGAGAGAAATGACCGTGAGTGATGCAGGACTAGCCTCCAAGTCAGTGCTGAGCTTCGTCAGCAGGAGCGAGCAAGGCCGAGTGGTACAGGGCTCAAGAGAACGACCAGGAAGGAAGAGGCAAGAAAGGAGGGGTCCCTGGGTCAGGCAGATGTGGGTTTGAATCCCAGCACCTCCACTGACTACTGGTAACAACCTTAGTGAGATTATTTGACACCAAGCCTTGGTTTCCTCATCTATAAAATGGGGACAACAACTGAATGTACCCCATAGGGTTGTGTGAGGTTGAAATGTGATGAAAAGAGTAAAATCCTTAGGAATGTAGTTTCTATACAGTATATTAGTTTTTATGAACTTTTAGGAAGACAAAGAGAGGAAAGAAAAGGGAGAGAACACAGAAGTGTCAGGATCGGTAGGAAAAGGGAAGACCCTCCGTGCCTGCCCCCCAGGAGCCTCTGGGATTCCCTCTCCCTGTGCTCTGCAAGCAAAGGAAAGGGGCATCCATGCATTTGCTGATTCTTAGTCCTTATGCAGTGAACAGTGTGTCAGCTGCTTGGTTAGATCTCGGTGAGGGTGGACAGAGAGCACCCAGTGCTAAGATAAGATCTCTGCCCTCCAGGAGCACCACCCCTCGTCTGGTGTGGACCATAAGCTGTGCGCACACACCACTGCCACCGAGGAAGGCCATCGGGTCCGACCCTGGGAGGGGCAAGCGGTGGGATCTGGGAAGTCAGCTCCCTGTCCACACTGCTCTTGATGAGAGGGAGCCATGGGGGTCAGCCAAGGTTTCTGAGAATGAGCTGGGCCCTGGCTGAGCCCCTCAGGTCCCAGCCCCTGGCCTTGCCTTGACCCATACGCCATGGCTTCCCTGTTTGAAACAAAGAGCTCTGCTGGAACGCGGCTACTCACAGTTAAATGCTTTAAAAGGAAAACAAAACCATACATCATCCCCCCTTCCCACGTGATGTTTGCTGTGGTGCTGAGGGTGTGGGGTGCAGGCTTCCAGCTCTGTGGCAGGCTATGTCCTTGAAGGGACAGTGGCGTGATTATGTGGAAGCTGCCTTTATAAATGGCTCACGGTCGTGGCCTGGGAGAGCACAGCGCCTGCCCAAATGTCTGGGCTGGAGAATCCATCAGGGCTGCCATGACGCCTGTGGCTGAGAATGCGCCGTCACAGCCCAGGGGCCCTCCACGCTGCCCACCGGAGGCCGAGATGGAAATCAGTCTACCCCCGGACACAGGGTTGGAAAGCTGTTATACACCGGCTTGCCACTTGTGGGGCTCAAGGGTTTCATAGGTCTTAAGTGACAGTAATTTTCCAAGCCTCCCAACTCTCCTTTGAAGGGATGCTCCAGATGATGTTGTCACCTTGGGGGGCAGATGGCCCCTTCTCCTATTTGACCCCTGGCTCATGGTAGGATCCAGAACTTCCTCAGTCTCCAGCTGGCAAAGTAGGAAAGAATCCACCCCAGACCTGGCCCAGTGGTCCCCACAGTAGGAACGGAAGGGAGTCTCCCGGCTTTCAGACAGAGTCCCTGAGCTCAGTGCCCAACGTCTGCTTCCGAAGGCCCAGGAATCTCAGGATGGAGGGACTGCCTAGGTGACATGGCTTATTCTCTCTCATGCCATCCAGTGCCCTCCGTAATGACATCTACCATTTATTGCACACTTACTAAATGCCAGACACTGTGCTGGCTGATTTTCCCGTGGAGTATTTCACGTAAGCCTTTGTAACAACAGGATCAGCGAGCAGTTATTAATCCTGTTTTCAGTCAAGGGAAACTGGGCCTCAGAGAGGTTCAGGCATTTGCCTTGCTCAAGGTCACACTGCCACTCAAGAACGTGGACAAGGATTAGACTCCCTAGCCGTCTGATTCCAAATTTCATGTTCTTTCTGTCCTTTTGTGCTGTGTCCCTCTGTACTCCTCCCAAATACTGATCTGGAGCACCTTCATTGATGGGGAACTCACTACACCCTGAGGACCCCCGTTCTGTCTCTGTGCTCCTCACAGTGAGCTGAAGTCTTTCTAAACATTCCACCATGTGATCCTAGTTCTAACCTTTGGGGCCTCAAAAAACAAATCTGTGCCCTCTGCCCTCATGGCAGCCTCCAAAGCTTTGACGGAGGCTCTCAGTCCCCACAGGCCTTCTCTTCTCGAGGCTGAGCTGCCTCCACTGCTTCTCTCACTCCCCAGAGGACAGAAATCCACACCCCCACCACCCTCCTCGTTGCCTCTGGACATCACTGTCCTGTGCCCTTCAGAAAGGATCCTGGTACATGGCACATGGCAGGAGACTTGCGGACCTCTCAGGCAACTTGCTTCGTGTTTCAAAGTGCTATGTTTATTTGTATTATGAAGGTTTTTTTTAAAACTATAAATGTAGTCCATGGGCGTAGTTGAAAATATTCAAATAGCACAGCAGAATCCAAAGTGAAAAGTAAAAATCTCCCCCCATCCTCTTCTAAACCCAGTGCCACTCCCCAGAGGAAACCTGTGTTGAAAGTTCCTCTTTTTATTTCTTACGGTAACGTCTATTACACTTTTGAAAAACACAATTATATCTTGATTTGTGGCTTATCTTTAGAGAGCGTCCGCTGGCAGCTCTCCATGCAGGATTAGGAATTCAGCGCTCACACCGCCTCTCACCTCTCGCTTTTACCTCCGGTTTGTTCAGTTACGTTACTCATTTTAGCTCTTCTACCGGTTACTCTTGATAATCTACCTAAAAATCTGCCTTGATTCATATACTTCATACAGCATTCATTAACTCCTCACTATGAAAGCTGAAAAAATCAGTGAAACTCTCTTTTTTTCTACCTCTCTCTCACTCTCAATTTTATTATACTGTTTTTTACAATTTCAAGGTTTATAACATTTGCACTCTGTTCTGTGGCTACAAGTAAATGTTCCACATTTTGCCCATGATGTCTAAAAATTGAAAACCAATAACATCTGTGTGACTGGATGAACACTATTCACTGGAGAAACAAATAATAAGACTGGCTCCACAGAGAAGAAGGAAACGTGATTACCTGTTATGACAGCTTTGAAATTCTAAGGAGACTTTTTCTTTTTTTGAGGAAGATTAGCCCTGAGCTAACTGCTGCCAATCCTCCTCTTTTTTCGCTGAGGAAGACTGGCCCTGAGCTAACATCCATGCCCATCTTCCTCTACTTTATATGTGGGACGCCTCCCACAGCATGGCGTGCCAAGTGATGCCATGTCCCCACCCAGGATCCGAACCTGTGAACCCCGGGCTGCTGAAGCGGAACGTGCGAACTTAACTGCTGCGCCACTGGGCTGGCCCCTAAGGAGACTTCTACGCAGTGAAGATTCTAGTGGAGTCTCATAATTTCCTTCAGCTTTCTTCACTTCTTCTGGGTCAATTCCAGCTGCATTTTTTCTTGTCTCTCGTGTCATTCTCTTTTTAAATTCCTTTTTAGTTTTGCTAGAGTATTTCATCAAAATCTGCTTTCATTTAGGGTGTGTGATCGGTAACTGGTGGTAGGCTGAAAAATGGCACCCCCAAAGACATCCATATCCTAAACTCTGGAACCTGTGAATGTTACCTTATATGGCAAAATAGGGTCTTTGCAGATATAATTAAGTTAAGGATTTAGATTATCCTGGATTATCTAAATGGGTCCTAAATGCAATCATACGTGGCCTCATAAGACAGAGGCAGATGGAGATAAGTCACAGAGACAGAGCAGATGGAGATGAAATGGAATGGAGAGAGATTTGAAGATGCTGGCCTTAAAGACTATAGCGATGCAGCCACAAACTGAAGAATGCCAGCTGTCATCAGAAACTGGAACAGGCAAGGAATGGTCTTCCCCTGGAGCCTCCAGAGAGAGCGTGGCCCTGCCAACATCTTGACTTCACCCCCGGGACACTGATTTCAGACTTCTGTTCTCCAGAATGGTGAGAGAATAAATTTGTGTTGTTTTAAGCCACCAAGTTTGTGAAGTTTGTGGTGATTTATTACAGTAGCCAAAGGAAATTAACGCAATAGTGTCATAAATTCTTCCACATCTGAAAATGACTGTTTTGGGTGCTACCCTCTTGTTGACAGTTTGGCTAGGTATAAAATTTTATATTCTATACCATTTTTTAATATTCTAAACCATTTTTCCTCAGAACTTTGATGACGTTACGCCATGGGCTTCTAGCATCTAGTAGAGCTGATGAGAAGAAATCTCGTGTCAGTTGAATCTTGTTACTTTTCCAGGCACCTATTTTTCCCTGTTCTGTAAGTTTTTGTTTTTTGTCTTTACCCTTAGATTTCTGTCATTCCATCAGAATAGGTCTGAATATTGGTCTTTAGTTCATAAATCCTTCTTGATACTCTGCGGACTGCTTCAATATGAAGACTCCAAATTTCTTCAGTTTAAGAAATATTGTCTCCATTTTTTAAATATCCATTTTCTGTTAAAACTCCGATTGGGCAGATTTTGAACCTTCTGATTTATCTTCCATGTCTCCTGACTTTTCTCTGGTATTTTATTTCTTTGTACTTCTACTCTCTGTTCTGGAGATTTCCTTTCCAAATTACCAGTTTGGTTCTCAGTCTTGTCCATTAAATTATTAGGCTCATCCCATTGAATTTTAAATTTCATCAGTCACACGTTGAAAATCTAGAAGATCTCTGTTCTTGTTCTCATGACTTTTCACATTTGAGAAACAAGTCTGCTTTTGTTTTATGCATGCAATATCCTCTTGATCTCTCTGAGAACACTAATTACAATTTTTTAATGTTATTGCTGGTTTCTTGAATTATGTCTGATTCTTCCAGGGCTACCTTGCCCTTAGTTATGACTTAAGCACCCCTCAAATGTCAAGAGGAAGCTGGCAGAAGGGTATGAGTTTGGAAAACACACTTAAATCTTAAAACAGAGGAACATGTGTAGTTTGAAACTATACATATCCACAAAGATATAAACATACCCCACAATTTGAAAAAACACCAAAGATTATTCTGTTGCAAGTCATCTCCTACCCCCTACCTACATACGATCTCCATCCCCACAGTTTTGTTGAGAACCAGTGGACCAGATCAGCCATTCTCCATCCTGGTGGAATGTTAGAATCAACTAGAGAACTTCTAAAAATTACCTGGGCCTCAGCATCCCCAGGTAAACCTCGTATGCATCCGAGGTTGTGAATCACTGGAATAGACTATCTCTAAAGTCTTGCTTTTGTAATTGTGGTCCATGAAGCAGCAGTACCAGCATCACCTGGACACTTATTAGAAATGCAGAATCTCAGGATCCACCCCAGATGTTCTGAATCAGAATCTGCATTTAAACAAGATCCTCAGCGATTGAGAAGCACATTAAAGTTTGAGAAGCCCTGCTTTATGGAAGATCATACAGCACCATGGTCTATTAGGGTGTGACCTCCAGAGTCTTACAAATCTGAACTTGGAGCCCAGTTCTGTCACTTAACTAATTCATGAGCACATTAAAGTTGGAGAAATATGGCTGTAGAGCACTTAGCACAGTGCCTGGCCAGCAGCAAAGGCTCGATAAATGTTATTCCCTTCCTCATCTACTTCTTCAAAAATTCTTTCCCAGGTCTGAGTTTTTCCCCCCGGCATGTTTCTCCTCTGCTCCCATTCCTCTCTTGTCAGTAGAGCAGCTGATTCATCACACTCTTTGATCTTTCTCCCCTCTGGTACCATCAGAGCTGTGCTATCCAGCCCCTCTCTCTAGCCCTGTCTGAAATGATGGCCTCTAGTCTCACTTGTAAAACTTAATAGCAAAATGCTTTTGATATGCAAGCTTCTTTGAAGTCAACCCAATCTGTATTCCAGAGTTAAAAAGATGTTCTGCTTCATGGCTCTTTCTCATATGAACCTGGAGTGTCAGTTGAACAGACAGCTGTGCTTTCTGCTCTGCTGGTTCCATTTTCCCTGCTTCCGTTTTGAGCTCCCTGGAGAAGCATGGGAAATCGATTCTGCCTCAGGAGATGACGACACTATCCTGTGGCTGGATTCATGTTGCGGACACCTTTGGTTCACCACCAACTCCCTCTTATGGAGCTCACAGTGAACTTCCTCTTGTGCTTTCTAATTTGTCCTCAATCCTCCCCTCAAGCCGAGGTTAGAAGTAAGGATGTCTGTCTCTGTTTTACAAATGAGAAAAGAGAGGCTGGGATACTTTGCAAAGAAGATACACACACACACACACAGAGGATGCCTAAGTCTTCTTAACCAGATTCAGCGTTCCAAGAAAACTAGAAGAAATCCTGTCTCCAACAGCTGCCAGCCATCAAGTCTGGAGATAATTAACAAGCCACCATCCCCTCCCTGATGATTCAGGCACTTTAAGAGTCACCATCTGCAGCTGCTTAAAGCAAACCACCAAGTGACCCTTCCTAGGAAAACCTGTTGCCCTCTCTTTTGCTCTCTGCTCTCCTCCCTGCACTACCTCAGGGGCTCTCCCTTTCCCAGCCCATGGACACTGAGAGCTTGGCTCTCACATGCGTGCCAGATCACTGGCAATAATTGCCCAGGGATGCTGAAAAGGTTCATGCACCCGTGTACTCATCCCAGCCCTGTTATGTCCCTCTGTTTCTATTTCTCTCTCTCTTACACATACACACACACGAACACCCTAGAAATTCTGTCAACAGCTCTTGGGTGGGACTAGAGGGTTGCCCTGTCGGCAGAAGAGAAACTAGGAAAGCCATTACACATCAAGTTGGAGCTGTGTTTCTAAGACTTTCATGGTCACACGAATCTCTTGGGGGGGTCTCGTTAAATGTCAGGTTCTGATTCAGTAGGTCAGGGTGGGGTGTAAGAGTCTGCATTTCAAATAAGCTCCCTGGTGATACTGAAGCTGCTGGTTCATGGACCACACTTTGAGTGGCAAGAGATTAGAACCACCTCCCCATCCTGGAGGGTGGCGGGGCATGGGGGTGCATCTTCAAGGACTACTGGAGGAGGCAGAAGTCGCCAGGCAGGGTGGGCCTGCAGGGGTGCCACCTGCTGAAGGTGGACACCCGGGAGGCCTGTGTCCTCACATGATTTTGCCACTGTGTCCAACTGATCCATTCAGAAAATGGTTACTGAAAGAATGCTATTATTTTAATTTATTCAGCCGAGTGTATCAGTAAATCAAAGGGAAAAAGACACATGCATCCCAGTAAGTACTGTTAGGTCATTTGATAAAATTGGCATCAATTCCTGAAAAAGCAAAAAGAAGAATATTCCCATTATATGGTAAAGCGCATCTTTCTTAAACCAACTTCAAGCATAATACCTAATGGCAAGACCCTTAGAAGCCATCTGATTAAAGTCAAGGACAAACAAGAGTATTCACTATCCCCACTAGGAATTGACACTCTTCAAATTGGGGGCCAAGGCCTAGGAACCAGAAATGAGTGTAGCAACAGAAAAGGAACAGGAGACACAGTTATCACAATTTGCAGATGGTGTAAGTGTTCCACAAAATCCAAGAGTCATCTGAAAATTTTTGGCATTAATAAGAAAGCTCAATAAAGTAGTGGAATACGAAAGGAACATGAAAAGCAATAACATTCATACATATGTATCCAACAGTCAGTTAAGAAATATGTGGAGGAAAGTTTCCTCTCACATATGACAACAAAAATAAAATAAAATGTAAAAATGCACTTAATATTGTGCGAGACATCAATAGAATATAAACCCTTACAAAGAGCCTTGCTTGAGTGGGGACATGGTGAGGCACACCCCGCTTCTCAGTGGGAAGATTAAACGGTCCTTGACTTCGATCACATTTAAGGGGGAAGCGGGAAAATGGTGACTGAAGGTGCCCAGTATGTGTGTGGCTTATTGGCTACAGCCTTCACCACTGTAAGGTCATCTGACTGGGTCATTTCATGGAAAACTCCTGACATTATTATCTTTAGGAATTTTCTCTTGGCCGGGCCCTGGAGGAGACGCGTCAGCCTCCTGCCTGGAGTGTACATACAACTGGCTGCCTGCGTTCTGGGAGCTGAGAAGGCTGGAGTGTCTCAGCATCCACCATGAAGACCTTCACACACGCCTGCTGTCTTCAGTACAGCACCCTTGCCGTCGCCTGGGCCGGGGTCCCCACTCCAGCGCCCCTGTGTTACCCTTTCCCGAGATAAAGCAGCAGTCTCCAGCAGGGGTGCAGAACATGTCTGGTTGCATGGAGTGCGGGAGGCAGTCTTGAGACTTATCTGCTTTTTAAATCGGTTTGCAACCAGTCCTCCTCTTTTGAATGCTACTTTGCTCTCACTTACGGAAGAACTAGGTGTCCCGGTTCCTGAGTAGCACACAGAATCCCTAAACAGCGTTCTTTCTCAGCTTCCCCACTGCTGACTTAGTATTCAGCTTTCATATGTCTGCCAAGTCACTTACCCTTTGTCCAGCTGCTTCTCAGCTTCCCAATTTTGTCGCTATTGCTTCCTCTCCTGTGCTATTTGTGCATTTACGCTTTCAAAAAATCCAATATTTCATCTTGAACGTGACCAGATAGCAATCAACTCAGGGGCCCAGATGGAAAAAAACAGTGGTGTTGACTACATATGTTACAGTGCAAAACCATTTCCGAGAGCAATGAGGAGGGTGGGGAAGAAAGCATGAAACAGGAGAAGAGCACCCGGTTTAGGGCGTGGGGGAGGGGCATGGGATGTTTTTCTCTTAACCTCTTTTGAGAGGTAAATTGGTATATCTCCTTTGCATGCTAAGTATCAACAGTCTTGAAAGTATTCAAGTGCTTTAATCTAATGACCCCAATTTAAAGCTATTCTAAGGAACAATTAAAAAATCTTGAATAAACTTGACACAGATGTTCATCAAAGCATATTTATGATCATGATAAATTGGAGATAATTTGAATGTCGCACAGTGGGAGAATGTTTAAGGAGCTTCCAAAACATCCACTTGGTGAAATATATGATACAATCTTTAAAAACAATGTTTAGCAATAAAAGATTAAAAAATAAAAATGAATAATAAAATCTGGAAAATATTTACAGTAAGCCAAAAAAATCAGGATAAAATTAAAATATGTATTATCCTTAAAAAAATGTGGCATAAAATTTTTAAATACTTTGCCTAGAAAAGGAATGAAAGGGAATACATCAAAATATTAATATAAAGTTTCATTTTTCCCCTTCTATTTTTCTATAATGAGCAAGTATTTTTCTTTAATAACAGCTTTATTGAGATATAATTCACTTACCATATAATTCACTCATTTAAAGTCTACAAGTCAATGGTTTTTAGCATATTCACAGGTATGTGCAACCATTGCCACAGTCAATTTTAGAACATTGTCATCATAGCAAAAGGAAACCCCATACACTGAAGCTATCACTAGCCAACCCCCCAGCTGCCCTCTCAGCCCTAAGTACCACAGATCTACTATGAATAATATTCCATTCTATGGATATATCACATTTTGCTTATCCATTGATCAGTTAATAGTCATTTGGATTGTTTCTACCTTTTGGCTATCATGAATAATGATACTATAAACATTCATATACAAGTTTTCATGTTGACATATGTTTTCATTTCACTTGGGTATATACCTAGGAATAGAATTGCTGGGTCATATGATAATTCTATGTTTAACCATTTGAGGAGATGCCAAACTGTTTTCCAAAATGACTTGCACCATTTTATATTCCCACCAGTAACATACGAGGGTTCTGATTTCTCCACATCCTCACCAACACTTATTTTCTGTCTTTTTGATTATAGCCATCCTAGTGGGTGTGAAGTGGTATCTCACGGTGGTTTGGATTTTCATTTCCCTGATGGCTAATGACATTGACCATCTTTTCACGTGCTTATTGGTAATTTGTATATCTTCTTTGGAGAAATGTCTATTCAAGTCCTTTGCCCGCTTTCAAATAGGATTATGTGTCTTTTTATTATTGAGTTGTAGGTATTTCTTCTTGCTTTGATGTTGTTATTTTCCACTGGACTTTGTTTGTAGACACTCCTTTGACCTTTTGACAAATCAGCCAGCCCAGGTCAACTTTTCATTTGCTTTCCAGGTATTTTTCTTTAAAAAATGTCATTCTCCAGGCAGGAACTAATTGTAGAGGACGTTTGGTAGTAGTTTTGATGGCCCAGCATCTGGAACCCTTCTCCAAGCTTGTGAATATACCACCTTATGAGTCATGATAGGAAGCAGAGCCCTCCTCCCACTGTGGAGCCAAGGAGGCCAGATCTATGTGTTTCCAGCCTCCCTTGCAGCTAGGACAGGAGTACATGGTTTGGATTCAGCTAACCAGATTCACCTGCCTCAGATTTGAGCCAGGATCTGATGATGAAAAACCTTAGGGTCAACAGAAAAAGCATTCCAGTGATGGCAGAATCTGTGGTCGTGAAGTCCAGTGGGGGCGGGTGGGGGAGCAGGCACAGCAGAGCCAGCAGTAATGAGCGCTCTGTGTCTCAGGGTGGTGATGGCAGTGGGGTGGCAGGGCTGCCAGCTCAGGCTTTGAGTTTCCCAGCAGATGTGTCAGTAGCATCTTCCCCTGCCTGGTTCTGGGCTGTGGTTTGGCTGTAAAACTGAGCACTCCTGGCCTTCTCTTTTCTGGCCTATTTTCTAAGCTCATGAGTTTCTTTTGGTTTAAATTAGCAGAATTGCTTTCCACTGTTGCAATTAAGAAGCTTCACTAGCCAAAGGTGATGTTTCTCTTCCTGAGAAATGGCTCCTTTATAATTGACTCACGTGCAAGAGAACATTTAGACTAGAGTGAAGTGACAGCAACCTGGGATTGGATGACGTACGAGAAGCTTAAACAGTTGCTGTGCCTTGACTGAGCCCTGCAGGCCCCAGAGCACCCCAATACAGACAAAACCTAGGCGAGAGAGATTCACCGTTTCACAGAATGAACACAGAGAAGCAAAAGAAAGTCTGGCTAAGGTGGCACAAAGTCTTGATTTGTGAATTTAAAACATGACCTTTATAGTACCAGGAAATGACCAGCTCTGTGGTCCCACTAACCAAATACTGGTATGGACTGGGCGTGTTGGAGGGAGAACTCATTTCCAGGATTTTCAGTGGGAGTCTGCGTTTTGTACTGACTCTGGTAGCCAGACTCCAAGTTGGCCCCTGGCGATCCTAACCTCCTGGCATTCAAGCCCTTGTGTGGGCTCTTCTCAATGGAATCCGCTGGTCTGTGTGAGGAGTAGAACACGGCAGAAATGACAGTGTGGGACGTCCAAGGCCAGGATGTAAAAGGCATGGCAATTTCCTCCTTGGCCTTTTGGATGCCTCTCCCTGGAGAAGCTGGCCGCCACGATCTGCATGTCAGCCCCAGCTGACATCTGACTGCAGCCTCAGGAGAGACCTTGGGCCCAAACTGCCCAGCCCAGCGGCTCCTGACTTCCTGACCCAGAGATACCATGACGGATATTAAATGATTATTGCTGTCTTAAGCCTCTAAGGTTTGGGCGATTTGTTATGTAGCAATAGGTAAATAATATACCCACTAATAGTTCATATCCTTTTCTATTTTTAGAACCCAATAAATTCCACTGTGTGGGCAACAGGAGCACTCCAATAACGGCTCTTTGAACAATTTGTGGATTTAAGAACACTGTTTTTCCAGTGTGGTGTATTCCCTTGCAGAACTGGCATTTTCCTGCCCAATGTGAGAAATTTAAAATAAAATCTGACCTATTCCCACATATGTGCTGCTGGAGATGTTCTTGGGGGTTTTCTCTCTTTTGGAGGGGCTGGGGCACGTGGAGTGCTTCCTGGTTAGTGCTGGAGCTGAAGGATGCTGTAATAAGACACGACTACGGGGCGCCAGGGCAAACGCCCAGTGTGGAATCCACGGCTTAAAGAGTCAGGCCTGGCCAGGATGCAAGTGGCCCCAGATGTCCAGACAGCACCATGAGTCTCTCTCTCAAGGGCCCTGAATCTGCTTCAATTCGTAAGACACAGCTATTTAGTAAAATCCTTTTTTTTAGCCATTACAGCACATCTCTAAGCCTGTGCTGTCCAAAGCTCTCAGATTCTTCACACTGTAAACCACTCCGCACCCAGCCTGAAGAAGCCTCTTTACCCAGAAAAAAAATATTTACAAAACTTCTAAACTCTGCCAACACTGCACTTAGGAAAATGTCAACAGTGATGAAGCACGTCTTATACTGTACTCGAGTAGTCGTGCAGATTGATGGGCAAAACTGTAAGTAACGATCAAGTCAATCAACAAATACGTATTTTGTTTTTAGAAATGGACCAATTTAGCAATGCTCTGAAACTGGGAAAGCATCTCTTTTACCCAACAACCACACCCCAGCTACCCTGCTCCCATGCACCTAACACTTTGTGATTATTTGCAAAATAAACAAACACGATGCAAATTTTTAGCATACAGTATGGAGATTCTAACAAGGACTGGCTGTGACTGTGTCCTTTGGATATGCTCCATAAAGTCAGATTTTTCTGCTCCAAGACCCTCATTCCTCCCACCCACCCATAGGTGCTCCCAGGGTCCCACTTAGCAGACCGGCAGGTGGCACAGCTTCCTACCTTCCCCCCAAGACTAGCCACAGCCAATGTGTGTGGCTGCCTCACTCCCCTCCTTCTCCCCCTGGCCTTTTCCGGCACCTGGTTGTCTTGCCCAGACTCTGGTCCTCAGCACCTTTGCAAATAGTCTTCCCTGGGGTTCTCAAGCATCAGCCCTGTCCTTCCTGAGAAAGAAAAGACCCTCAGGTTTCTGAACCCTCCAAAGCTGCGGATGCTTCAAGGACAAGTGTCTCCTGTTTTGAATTTCTCCAATGAGACCCGTTGGAAGTTAAACAGTAAGTTCACCTCAGCCAAGCCGACGCCGTGCACACTCACACGGGCAGCTGCAACAGGGCCTTGGTCACACCCCCACTTCCTGGACACAATGTCCCCTCTCATCCCCAAGGACTCTGACTCAGTAACTCCAGCCCTTCTCATCTCCATCCAGAAGGTGAGTCTAGGCCAACCCAGCAGATGCCAGTTCACAGAAAGCTGAGAGACCAATGCACTGAGAGCCAACTTGGAGAACTCAACCAGCCAAGCAGACACTTTGCCAAATTTATCTAATTTACTTGCTGGAATGTTCAACGGGAATATTCAGCATCACTAATAGGAATGTTAGATTTTGGTAACTGATGGTGAGATACATAGAAAAGTACACTTCAACAGCAGCAACCAAATATCAGCTTTTCTATTGGATTTTTGGTTGTTATTGATATTTCGGATGAGATTATTTAGGCCAAGTTTGACCTCCTTCAAACACGCCTGACTTTAAATTTGGATTACCATCCATTGGTTGGATCCATCTCTAGAACCAGTCAGAGCCTGCAGTCACAACCCGCCCAGAAAACATGCGCTCAGTCTTCACCTCTGTGGGGAGTGCTGCCTCAGCGCCTATGCCTCCGGCTCTGTCAACGGGGATCTTGGCAACAGCTGCCCAATACAGCTGGCTCTGGCAGGGCCCAGTGGTCTCCAAAGATTGGTAAGGGAACTTCTAAGATGCAGGACCACAGCAGGCCCTGCCTGCCAGCTGCTAGGGCTAATGCCCCACCGCTGGGGGGATAAGTGTTGAAGGGCATGGCAGCCTGTCAGTCCCTTCCCCTGCCACCTTCCACTGGAGGGGCTGGAGATGGTAAGTATTTGCTTTCCCAGGTACCCTTTCTTCCAGGGGTGGCCGTGGGACCCAGCCCTGCAGTCAGCAGACAACCACATAGAGCTCTGTTAAGAGGGCTCTGTACGCAGGGGGATGGTGGCAGTGAGAATAGTCCTCATGGGAACAAAAAGAAGGGGTGCGTTGCTGTAGACAATGTAAAACGGTGATAGAACTGCCTAAAACGCAGCCTGCTCTGTCCTCTCACCATGCACGGGCGATTCCAAACAACGTCAGTGATGCCAGACTCTCCCAGCTGGGGCGGATCGCTCCCCTTGCCACACCCACATGCTCCTCAACCTGAAAGAGCTCCCGGACCAGTGGAGATGAATCCACAAACATACCAATGGCCAGAGCTTGCTCTAGATGCTAAGAGGGAAGCACACATCAGGCTGTGCAAATCACTCAAGGCCTCTCTGGGGAGAGTGACGATCTCCCCTCCAGTCAGCCCCATGTCCTTTATTAAAACAGCTCACTAGTGAGTGCAGAGACCTGGGTGCCCCTGTCATTTCCTGAGAGCATCACTACCCCAGACACTCAGGGCCTTGTCCTGGCTGTGCTCAAGGGGTGGCTGAGAGAGGAGCCTCTGCCTCTGCTGGGCAGATGCTCGCTGGCCCCCGTGCCTTCACCCATCCCTGCTCCTTATCCAGGTGCTCCCCCTTCCTTCAGGCTCAGGCACAGGAAACCTCCCAGAACCCCTTGTCCCCTGGGCTTGGTCAGCAACCTCTATCTGCACAGTGGATCTGACACCCTGAGGCAGGGAGCACCAGGGGGACGAGACCTAAACTAGGACTCGGGAGACCTGGGCTCTACTGACCTACTGTACTGCTCTACTGGTCAGCTGTGTGACCTTGGATAAGTCACTCTGCCTTTCTGAGCCTCAGTTTCCCTGGCCATAGTGAATGATCTTTTGGGAGTTCTTCCTGTTCTGACATCCTCCTCCCCTCCTTCTTTCCCTCTCTTTCTCATACATCTGTCTGCGTATGTTTTACAAAAACCTCAACATTATGTTAAAAAACAAAATTGAACCAAATACACTTACAGATCTAATTGGCTTTATTAAGCGATTCATGAGTCAGGGCAACATCGCATCTAGCAAGCAGAGAGGTACCGGGAGGAGTTATATAAAATAGAAGGTTTTTATAGGAAGGTAGGTGGAGCAAGGAAGTTATAGCAAAAGAAGAGAAAGGGTTATCTTGGGCCAGGACATCTTCTCTTTTGGGGGCAAGAGAATGCAAAGTTTTTATCATGCAAATTTCTTCTTCCTGTGTGGGATGGAGAGGGTCCACATGAGAGATTACCTCATTGGTACTGACCAGAAAATTCCAGACTAGTTGATTAAGATTGCATTTCCAGAGAAGGTCGAAGCTGCAATTAGGTCAGGTATTAAATCCAGGTTTGGTATCATGGACTTTAGCGCAAGTGGTGCCATTTTGGGTTTCTCTTTAACAATTGTATTGCTCTGAATTTTCAAACATGAGAAAATGTTAAAATTCTGAGAAAATAATATATTAGTTACATACTTTCTAATGATTGTTTAAATGATTCCATTTCTCCTTACACTTCCAGAAAGCTCATCTTAGGGGAACAGAGAAGGATTTGTAACTGACTAACCACTTCCCTCTTAATTTAATCCAATCTGGATTTTAGTAGCTTTAGCTCACTTCACAGGCTAACGCGGATAATTAAGGCAGAGGTAGCACTACCTCTTGGAGTTATTTTTGGTGACACAGCTTCTAATTTTTCCAAGTGAAATGCCATTATTTGCCCAAATTATTGGGCAACTAGCATGCACTTCAAGTAGATGGCAGTGTTGGTGGCTTTGTGGATGCTGAGTCAAGCCCTAGGGGTTCCTTTAGGCACTGAGCACAGGATGGATGCAGCCCCAACTACAGCAACACAGCACTCCAGGGTGATCCAACTGTCACCAGCCGCAGGAAGGACCCAGCCCACTGGGGCAGAGTGCACTTCAAGGACATCAGAAGCAGAACCCTGGGGGAATAGGAGAAAAGATAAAGACCCAGCATCTACACTGGGCGAGGTACAATAAATGAACACAAGTGAGAAACTAAAAATTATACAGAAGTCTGAAAAGGACTTCAAAATAGCTATGCTTATAGTATTCAAAGAAATTAAAGAAGAAACAGATTTATAAGACAAAAACAGATTACTATAAAAGATAAAAAGGATTGAAAAAGATACCAAATAGAAAATTATAGACATGAACAATATTGTCATTGATAATAACATAATAACAATTACTAGACACAACTGAAGGAGGAATTAGTGAATAGGATGATAGAGCTAAGGAAATCACAGAGATGTAAAACATGAGAGAGGAATTAAGAGATGGGGAGTAGAGACTGAGAAGCCGTAATATATGTCTAATAGGAGTTCCAGAAGTAAAAAATACACAGACTAGGAAAGAGCTGATATTTAAAGAAATAGTGGCTGAGATTTCTCCAAAGTTTAGGAGAGACGTGTCTCCTTATGTTGAATAAGCACATTAGGCCCCAAGCAGGATAAGTAAACATAAATCCACATCCACAAAGAAAAAGAATCATAAAAGCTAGTTTAGCAAAAACAGATACCTAGAAAAGAATGGTTATCAGATGAACAGCAGAGTTTCCGTCATCAACATAGATACCACAAAACAACGGAAATGCAGTGCGTAGCTTTACTACAGGGATATGTCCTGAGAAATGTGTTATTAGGCCATTTTGTCATTATGCGAACATCATAGAGTTTACTCACACAAACCTCGATGGTAGAGCCTACTACACACCTTGGCTGTATGGTACTAATCTTGTAGGACCACTGTCATATACAGGCATATCTCAGAGATTTTGTGGGTTTGATTCCAGACTACCACAATAAAGCGAACATCACAATAAAGCAAGACACACAAATATTTTTGCTTTCCTAGTGCACATAAATCTTTGTTTACACTATACTATAGTCTATTAAGTGTGTAATAGAATTATGTCTGAAAAGTAATGTACACACCTTAATTGAAAATACTTTATTGCTAAAAAATGCTAAGCATCATCCGAGCCTTCAGCAAGTCGTAATCTTTTTGCTAGTGGAGGGTCTTGTGAAAAACGCAATATGTGTGAAGTACAATAAGGTGAAGCACAACAAAATGAGGTATGCCTGTGTGGGGTCCACTATTAACCAAAATGTCGTTATGTGGCGCAGGACTGCAGAGTTTCAAAGTGCTAAGGAAAAATGTCTTCCAAGGGGATTCTAGTGTGGAACATTTCCTTCTCCTCTCTCAATATGTTTAGACTTAAGGGAGTCAAAGTACGTGTAAATAAGTTCTCATTGACTTCCCTTTTAGGAGATGACGAAAGAGAAGCATTCCTGTGAGGCATGGAATTTGGTGACGTGGCCTTACTAAGTCGGGGTGGCTTTGGGGCTGGGACTCACTCCTAGAATTCTGTACCCAGTTAAACTGTCGTTTAAGAGTGAGGCAAAATCAACACTTTTCAAAAGATATACTGAAACAGTTTAAATCCAGAGATTCCCCCCTGAAAGAAATAAAACTAGTAAACAATTTCACTCAGAAAAAAAAGGGAAGAAAATGAGCCCTGAAGAAAAGAGTGACTAAAAAAAATTTAGTTAAAAGATAAACAAAGGAATCAGTAAGATCTAAACAAGTATTGAATCATCATCAGTTTGAGGAGGTTTAAAAACATGGGGGAATTAAAATACTAGAAATAGTAATAAGGAGATGAGTGGGGGAAGATAATAAAGTTACAGTGAATAAAATATCTATTTTTATTCAGGAGGAGGACAAAGATATTGATTACCCTCACTGGAAAAATATACAGTGAAGTAAGTATATTAAAAACTTTAGGGCCCTGGGTTCACTGGTTTGGATCCTGGGTACGGACATGGCATCACTTGGCAAAAGCCATGCTGTGGTAGGACCCCACATATAAAGTAGAGGAAGTTGGGCACAGATGTTAGCTCAGGGCCAGGCTTTCTCAGCAAAAAGAGGAGGATTGGCAGTAGTTAGCTCAGGGCTAATCTTACCCCCCCCCCAAAAAAAACTTTAGGAAGGGGCTGGCCCTATGGCTGAGTGGTTGAAGTTTTGCATGCTCCACTTTGGTGGCCCAGGTTCATGGCTTTGGATCCTGGGTGGACCTACTCCACTCATCAGCCATGCTGTGGCAGTGTCCCACATACAAAATAGAGGAAGGGTGGCACAGATGTTAGCTCAGGGCCAATCTTTCTCACCAAAGGAAACAAACAAACAAACAAAACTTTAGGAAAACACTAAAAGACCAGAAATAGAATGCATAACTGACAAATCAATCAAGGCAAAAGAGGGAAGGAAACCCAATCAATCCCACAGAAATCGGGAAAAAGGAAGTGGGTAAGGCAAAGAAATGATACATGGAAAATGAGAAATGAGATTATAGATATAAATCCAAATAATCACTGTAATCATATAAATTATAAATGGATTAGTCTTGCCTATTAAAAGATAGACACTCACACTACACTTTAAATATCCAGATATATGCAATTTATAAGAAGCACACCAACATAATGATACAGTTGGAAAATAATTAGAAAAAGATACACCAGGTTATCAGTTAGAAAAATTTGGTTAAATTTATTGAAAAATCAACTCAAATTGGTTAACAATAAAGTCGATTTATTAGCTCAGATAAACAGAAATTTCAGAGGCAGGATCAGAGTGGGTTGATTCAGTGACAACATCAGCAAGGATCCCGTATTGTCCCATCTCTGCTCTCTCTTTCATAATATCAGCTTCACACTAAGGCTGGTTTCCCTCTGGGAGCAAAATGGCTGCAGGATTTCTAGGCTCCGTCTCACATATCCCACCAAGAAAAGCCAAGGCAATTCTAAAGAAGAACAACAAGAGGGTAGGGGTCATGGCTTAACCAACAGGTCGTAAAGACTTACCATAATGCTGTAATAATGAAAATAGGGTGGCATTTGTACAGCAACGAACAATCGACCAAATTAACTGACCAGAGAGCCTAGAAACTACATCGATACGGTGTTGAGACAATGGCTTTCCTTGTAAAAGAATGAAATTAGGGTTCTATCTCATAATATGCACAAAAATAAATTCCAGATAAAGATTTAAACATTAAAAATATAACTTTTAAGCTATTAGAAAAAAATGAGAATGTGTTTATGACAGCAGCTAGAACATTTACAAGACATAAAAGAACAAATCATTTCAAAATTAATAGATTTGACTATATAAAATCAAAATATTTTGACAAAAAGTGACAGATTAGAAGTTGTTTGCAACATATAACAGCAAAAAAAAGTAGTTTCCAGAGTATAAAAAGACCTTCTACAACTCACTAAGAAAAGGACAGTCAGCCCAACAGAAAGCAGAGTAAGAGATGAGGGGCTCTCACAGACGAGGGAGCAGTCGATGAACACGTGCAAGGATGTCAACCTCCCAGGCCCTCATGGAAAACAAGTTAAAACATGATGCCATTTCACATACTGTGTTTTGGAAAAAATTCAAGAGTCTAATACTAATCTTTGTGAGAATACGAGGGAATGGGAACATATGAGCTGCTGGTAGGGGACAAATTAGCCCAGCCATTCGGGCGACAGCTGTGCAGTTTCTACTTAAGTTGAAAAACGTACTTATTAAATGACCCAGCAAATTCCCAAAGTATTGACCGTAGAGAAACTCTTCTACGTGGGCAAGGAGACCCCTTAGAATTGTGGTAATAATTAAAAAAATTAAACACCTTAAACTTCCATCAAAAAAATAGGGAATAAAGTAAAAATGGTACGTATTAATTAGCAGCAGTGTAAATGAAAGAACTAAATCTGTGTGTCTCAACGTGAACAGATCCCCCAACCCTACACGGAGGGACAAAAACAAAATGGCAGAAAGATGTGCAAAGTGAGATATCATTTATTTATATCAGTATTTACGTTTTTAAATACAGAAGACAATACTTTACATTGCTTATGGGCACATATATATGTTGTACACATTTTTTAGGTGGACGAGAAGGAATAAATCAAATTTGTGACAATAATTCCCTCCAGACGAGGAAGGAGGGAAACAGGACTGGGTAATGATACCTGTGAGATTTGATCCCATCAGGGACTTTTCTCTTTCAAGCTCCCTGGGGGAGAAGCCTGAGGCTGGGGCTTCAGATTTCACACTGCTTGGCTTCTCCTTCTCCCACCTGCTTCTCCCGCTCAAACCAATTTCTCCAGGAAGAACTTCCTAATAAACCACATTCAGGTGAATCCTCACCGCAGGTCTGCCCCTGGAGAGCTTGTCCTAGGACAGTGACCCAAGGCACCGTCTCCCCTCCCCCCAACCCTCCAGCTTGTCCCTCTTTGGTAGACTCAAAAATGGTCCCCAAAGATATCAACGTCCCGATCCCTGGAAACTGTGAGTGTTACCTTATTGACAAAAAAAGAGTCTTTGCAGATGTGACTAAATTAAGGACCATGAGATGGAGAAACCATCCGGGATTATCTGGTTGGGCCCAAATGCATCACAGCTATCCTTCTAAGAGGGAGGCAGAGGGAGATTTGACCACATACATGCACAGGAGAAGGTCCGGTGAAGACAGATCACGGGGAGAGATTTGAAGACGCCAGCCTTGAAGACTGGAGTGACGGAGCCACAAGCCAAGGAATGCTGGCAGCCACCAGAACCTGGAAGAGGCAGGGAACAGATTTCCCCCTAGAGCCTCCAGTCGGGGGCACAGCCCTGCTGACACCTTAATTCTGGACGTCTGGCCTCCAGAACTGTGACAGGATAAGTTTCTGTTGTTTTAAGGCCCCCAGTTTATGGTAATTTGTTAAAGCAGCCACAAGTAATGAATACATTCTCCTATTAATAAAAGCCATGCTTCCATCAGGCTTACCATGCTCCAGGCCTGCGCTAAACTTTTTACCCTCATTGTCTAATTTAACCCTCACAATAACTCTCTGGGTAATTTACAGATGAGAAATATAGGCTTGAAGAGGTGAAATGACTCGCCCAGGGTCACAGAGTCAGGATTTAGACACGGGCAGGCTGACTTCTGAGCCACCCTTCTCTACAAGTACTGTGACCCGTCTTTCAAGTTGAGCTGGCCCAGCAGAGACGGCTACTAAGCAGGGAAGAGAGGGGGGTTTCTCCACCCCCTGCTGTGTGTCTGGGCCCCACGAAAAATGTCAGAAACCTGGATTCAGACACCTCTCCACCCACCAGCCTCCCAGCCCCTAATTCCAAGGGAAGGCAGCCCAGGTGTCTCGCTGGGAGGCAAACTTCTGCCAGCACTGAGCAGGGCCGATGACGGGCAGCTGAGCAGATGGAGGGAGACAGGTGCTCAGGGCCTGTTCAGGAAAATGTCACTCCCCCTCCCAGCTTCTGTGTCTAAAAGTCACCAGGCACTGGACTCTTCCCACAAGAGTGGCTCATTACAAAAAAGAAAAGAAAAGAAATAGCTCAAACCATTCCTCACCTGAGAGCTGCATTCAACAAAGGAAAGCTAAATTCTGAAGGAAGCAGGTGCTTCTTGGCTGGCAGGATGCCAATGGGTCCAGGCCCGCCGTCAGTCCTTGGACTCAATTAGCCTCCCTTTGAGGCACTGGGCTCTTTGTGGATCTCTTCTCTGGTTGGGAAAGAGGGCCCTATGTTTTGCTCCCCTCCGTCCACCTGCCAGGGCCCCTCACAGAGAAATGTCACATCTGCCACCACTCGCACTGCTGCCTCGGCTCACAGACCCATGGCTCAGCCGTGGCCCAGGCCATGCTGCCACCGCAGGCCCTCCTAACACTCACCCCACCCTGGCCATGGTCTCCAGACACACCCCACATATTCTCTGGGCGCGACACCACCAGAGAAAGATCAGGCATAGCCCCTATCCGTAAAGAACTCAAGATGAGCAATTTTCCCAGCATGGGGTCTGTGCCCCTGCCGTCCCGCCCTGAAGCACCTGGAGGCTGGGAAGCTCAGGGCTCACTTGAGAAGTCAGCTCAAATGCTCGGCTGATCTGGAATTCACTGGGAGCCGGCTGATCTGGAATTCCCTGGGAGCCGAGGACGGTGCTCACCTGCTTCCTCGCCTTCGCGCCGCCTCTGCTCCCCCTCTCCACAGAGTGCGCCATGCTGCATCCGGCGGCTGCCCCTTGAACTCTGCCCAGCAAGTCCCAGTTGGCCTGGATCTTTACGCTCCTCTGCACTAAACTGGTCTCCATCTTACTAATACTGACCGCCTTTCAAAGCCGAACTATGAAGCTAAATTTTCACCCCTCTAAGGAGGAGGAGATGGGGGAGAGAGATGGACATGGGACGGAGAGGACCAAGAGTCTCTTCTTGTCTCTTGGGGAAGACATTAAGGGACCGAAGCGGGCATTCTGGGGAAACGGAGGCTCAGAATAGTCCACTACCCCTCCCAAAGCCACACAGCTTATCAGTGGTGGCGCTGGGACCCTCCTGTGGAATTTCTCAGAAAGTGGGTCAGGATGACAAGGGAATTGGGGCACCTCAACCAGGCTGGGCAGAGCCTTGTTCACAGTCGGTGTTCAACACCCGCTCCCTGGCCCCACGCAGTGCCCCAGGGAGAGCCTGGAATCATACCCGCTGGGAAGACAGACAGGGACTCTGAAGGCTGGGCAGGGAGCGCTGCGGATTGGCCCAGGACACGCCTGTCCTGTGCTCCTGCCATGCAGCTCATCTCAGCATAACACAGACTTACTAGGGCCTGCTCTGCCCGGGAAGGATGCCAGTCCCTGAGAAGGTCACAGAGAGATCACAGCTGTCCCTGACCTCCAGGAGTCCACAGCACCAAGCAGAACACCTGAAACAGGACGCCTGGGTCCGTCAGGAAGTCGCTGGCCCTGAGGGTCTGGAGCTGGGATCCCGCGGGCTCATTTCCGCTCTGCAGTGGCCTCTGTGGGAGGCTCTGCCGACAGGGCGCTGGAAGGAGACTGCCGGTGGAGGAGGGAGCCGGCTCGCTCTTTCCTGTTTGTTCCCCGGCGGCTTCCTGTGGGCTTCCTGTTTCTGTGAGCACCATCCCAACAACTGTTCCTCACCCTGGCCGCGGGCAGCGCCCTGCTGAAGCAGCAGCTGAATCCAGTTCGCAGCTTTTCCAGCTCTCGCAGGATCTCTCTCCCCAGCCCGCCCCCCAGGAGACACTGTCAACAGCCGGCTGGCACCCCTGCTCAGAAGTCTGGGTCCCGGCGCCCGGGCTCTCCCTCTTCACAAGTCTGAGGTTCAGCTGCTCAGGGCTTCCCTTGTGTTTCTACCTTTCCCTTTGCTCCCTCAGCCTGAGGAATGGTGGCTGCGTCCTGCAGTTGCTACGTCTGCTCCTGAGGCCTGAGAGGTCTCCTGTGACCCTTCAGTTACCCAGTTAGCAACTTTAGACCTAACAGTTCTTTCTATTAAATTCCCTCTGTTCTTGTTACTGGACACTGATGCAACATCTTCAGTGATCCCTATTGATCTCTGTCACAGGATCCCTCTGCCCCGTCTCTGAGAACAATAGCCTCCTCATTTACAAAATTGCCCCTCCACAGCACCCATTCCATAGGATAATGTTTGACTGCAATGGCAGTGCCCTGCTGCCCTAACCTGGCCTGGATGTGGGGTTGGTCCCAGAGGTGGACGTGTGGCTTGAGCCAGCCAATTGAGCCTTCCCCTGGGACTTTATCCACTGAGGTCTCTTTTTTCCAGGGTCGCTACCAGGGTAGATTAAAGTGGGTTGTCTGCAGCTGTGCCTCTCCCTCCCCCCACCCCACCCCCACGTAATCCTACCTGTCGCAGAAAAGAATGACGACCACTCACAAAGAGAGAAAAAAAGATTGTGTTGGAAAGAGAGAGAGAACTGACAAGATTGTTGAGCCCTGAATCCAGCCACGTCCGATGTCCACTCCACCCGTCTTTCCCAATTTCCTGAGCCAAAAATTCCCCTTCGTTTTCAAGCAAGTGTGAATTGGGTTTCTGTCACATTCAACCAAAAGAGTCCTGACTAATACGGCTGAGGCAAAGCTCCTCAGATTGGAGCCGTCTGGAATCCAGGTGAGTCAGGAGCTTGTCTAGTCAAATTCCTCACCGGGTACAGCAAATGTCTCCACCACATGGCAGCCCTGCAGACCCTGGAAGACAACGCACATGTCCTTCTGGACAGAAGCAAAGATGCTCTGGAGAACAAAACCAACCACAGCACAGAAGGAGCCGCCCGAGATCCTGTCTACGAACGTGCTTAGCAAAGAGCCCAGAGGCCCAGTCAGCTGTGGCTGAGCCAGGATCAGGTCGAAGAAGCAAATTCTAAGAGAAAACCAAGAAATAAAGAAGTCAAGAGTATGGTCCAACTCCCATCCCGGGGTCCTGAGCATAATCCCGCCAGGTACAGTTTCTTGCCCTCCCATTGGTGTGAGAAAATGTGTAGGTAATTATAAGATCATCTTCTTTCCCTAGTGAGGCTCCTTTCGGAAATGTTGGGCTTCAAAGCTTGCTGAAATCAAAATAATTCTCATCCGAAATACCTTTCCCCTTCCTGCAGGAATCGGGTCACGGGGACCTTGGAGATCATTTAGTCCAGCCCCCGACTCCCACCCCTAATAAGGACACGAAGGCCGCTCACTGAATCTCACAGCCGGTGAGTCTCTAGGTCAGCAGCAGAGCCCAGGCCTCCTCTCAGATTGTCAGGGGTCTGAACTGAAACTTCACAGAAGGCAGAGGCCTTGCAGCCATCACCCCCTCCAGTGTTAGTCTGACCGGGTTTCCTGCAAGGCCTTTATGGGAGGAACAGGACGGCTGAAGGCCCTGAGGTCATCATCCTGCAGGGCCATCCTCTCCAGCTGCAATCTGTTGTATGGGATTTCCCAAGAATCGGAGCTTCTCCCAGCTATGTTTGCAAAATTCTTCCCTGCACCAGAAACTTGAATAAAAACAGAGTTCGATGGCACCAATTTGCCAACCTCAGCCCAAACCTAGCAGGTGTTCATGAGGATGAAAAAAAGCCCTGGGCCAGCCGCCAAAGCTGGGCACTAGGTCTGGCCCACAACTCACTGGACAATTTGGGTGAGTCATTTAGCGTCACTGGGCTTTTGCTTCCCCATTTGACACGGGGGAAACGGCATTATAATTCCTGCCCTTCCTACTTCCTGGAGCTGTCATCTCCAGCTCCCTCATCCTAGGGCACTGCCTGACCCTGCCAGCCCCTCAGTCCATGACTCCCCAGGCAACTATGGGATGGCACCCATCACCGCGTACAGGGTTTCCAGGAGTGCAGAGGAGGGGCACGCTGGGCCTGGGATTCACTCCAGAGAGACCCATGAGTGGAATCACACACCCTCACTCCTGTCTTCTGAATCACAGAAACTGTGGCTCTCAGGTTTGCCAAGCCAGCCCGGCGTCCGCAATCACCTGCTGACTCCACCTAAGAGCCGTGAGACCGGGGTGCATCTCCAGGGCCCTGAGAAGCAGAGGCTTTCATTCCTGCTCCTCTGGGGAGTCCCTTCGCGGCTTGACTCACCTTTGCCTGTGTCTCGGTTTCAGGCCTGAGAATCACAGAAGCCCAGCGTGTCAGAGCTGTGGAGGAAAGCTCGCAGATTACACCCTCCTCCCTCCCAGCCCATCTTACAGATGAGAAAACGGGCAGCCAGAGGGGAGGACCAGCTTGTCTGAGATCACACAGTGAGCCGGTGACAGGGCAGGGACCACGTTCCAGATCAAATCCCAGCCCCGCTGTATTTTAGATGTGTTCCCTTGGGAGAGCCACCTCTCTACCTTGTGGGCTTGTGGGCAGGATGAAGTAGGTTCATGTATGTAACTGGGAATGGTGCCCAACAGAGTGATTTCTGATTGTGGACTCTTGTATTGTTGACCTGCTCTAACAAACATATTCCAAACTTTCAGAGTCTTAACACAATAGAAGTTTATTTATCACTTTTGTAACATGCCAACGCTGCCATTTGTTTTGGGTGGGCAATTTTACCAAGTGGTGACCAGGAACCCCCGCTCATTGGATCTTGTGGTTTCACCATCCCCTGGGACCTGGGAGTCCTCTGTTTCTAGCCGTCAGAAGGGGAAAGAGAGAGAAGAAGCCCGTCAACTTCTACAGCCTCAGCCCAGGGGTGTCATGCATCATTTCCATCTGTGCTCCATTGGCGAGAGCCAGTTACATGGCCATATCCAAGTGCAGAGGGAGTTGGGAAAGGTCATCCCTTGCTGAATAGCCACCTCCAACCAACAAGCCCACAAGATGGAAGAGGAGCACACATTTTTTTAAAACAGCCACCTCTGCAACAGCTAACAAATCATTCCAAAACTTAGCAGCTTGAAACAAAGTTTATTTGTTCACAATTCTGTGCGTCAACAGTTTGGGCTCGTCTGGACTCACGCAGCACCAGTTAGCTGACAGCTTGGCTGGGCCTGGATGGTCTAGGATGGCCTCACATACGTGTAAGCATGCTGTCAGCCAGGGTGTCTCAGTCTCCCCCACACGGCCTCGCCAGGCTATGATTCACATGACAGCAGAATTCCAGGGTAGCAAGAAGAGATGCTACAAGGTTTCTTGAAGCCTAGATTTGGAACCCACGTAACGTCACTCCTGCCACATTCTCTTGGTCAAAGCAAGTCACAAGTCAAGTCCAAGTTTAAGGAGTAGGGAAGCAGACTTCACTTCTTGATTGGAGGAGCTACAAAGAATCTGTGGTCATTTGCATTCTGTACACACGGTCGGAGGAGAAAGAGCAGATTCAGGAAGAGAGGGTATACTCTAGGCCGACCAACAAAGCACTAAGTGTCCTCTGCCATGGCTGTCTAGTTGCCAGGATTCGAGATGGTGTGGCTGCATCGTACACACATGTAACTGATAGAATCCACAAATCCCCCGGGGGAGGAGAGAGAAAGAGAGAGAGAGAGATTATTTAAATATGCCACTGATTCCAGAACACATGCCTTGGAGTAAATGTGAGACACTGGAAACTACTTGACTTGCAAAAGGATTTTTGCCCAGTCTTTTGAGTTATTCTCTGCCACTTTTTGGAAAGCACACCAAAAATGTCCTACTAAGACTTATGAAATGACTATCACTCAGATCTGTTATTCTTTCCCTTAGAGGCATCAGATTCAACCCATTATTTTCAGATGAGGTTGGGAAATCTAACTCTATTAATTTAATTAAACCCTTGCCAATACAATATTTTTAATAAAATCCTTTTGTATTATCACTTGCTTTAAATATGTTTTCACAATACCTAGAAACTGCAAATTTACTTCATCAATCTACGAAAATTATCTCTCAGACAACCTGTTGTGCCAGTCCTTACTGTTAAATCTATCAACCAAATCAGATTTACTTTCTATCAGAAAAGTATTGGTTATTTCAAGGAATACCATAAAACCTACTGGAAAATAAATTTTGGAATAAATCTCATAAGATAGTGTCCTAAAAATAGGTCAAGATTTACATGATTTTGATCCAATATAATTATTTAATCTATTTTATAAGTTATAAAAATGAAATAATCCTTCCTGCCCTGTCTGGGACAAGTGCGGGGAGCTGCTACCATATTTCCCTGTGTCCAGCCGTCAAATCCCAGTAGGCAGGCTCAGCTCTGGGCCCCGCTTCCTCGGGCAGCCCCCGCCCCAGCTCCTGCCCCAGCCCCAAAGGCTTCCTCAGACTTCACATTCAGTGCCCTTGCCCTCCGAGCCTGGACCCCTGGGATCTCATACACACACATGCACACACACACACACCGCCCCCAGAGGCTGCCTCCCTTTGGGGCTGAAGCCGAACCCAGAGAGAAATGCAAAGTACAAAGCAGAATGGAATTTGTTTTCCACATTCTTCCAGGATCCATGAGCTTCAGGGTAATTAGACAGATGCGAAATGAATGTGGGGCTCTTTTTCAACCCTAGGTCTATTTAATTGCCTCAGTTGGGAGAGCCATTAATAAATGATTAATGGAAATAGCTTCTGTAAAAATTAAATTATCTCAGATGTGTTGCAACCTGCTGCCCAGATACTCCTTAGAGGTTTAGAGCTGTTAATAGCTTCAGGTTGACTCTCTTCCTTTACACACAGATAATGCCCCAGGGAGAGCGACTCTCTCCCTAGAGCTGAGCATTTGACTCATTGTCAGAGGGAAAAATTAAGATCAAGGTTAAACACGGTTCAAAGCCCCAGAAGCAAGTGATGTCTAAGCCCGAGTGGAAGCCAGTGCCGGGGCCTTCCAACCAGTAAGAGCCAGGCTGGTGCCCGATCATCCAAAACACCTCCCCACCGCCATGGGGATCCACTGGAAGCCAACAAAATGCCCGGGAAGTGGGGGAAACAGACAGGAAGTACACACCCCTAAATGCAGCAGTGGTTATCTTCAAGGTGAGCCCATAGAGTTGACTTGGGTTTTGTTTCGTTGCGCTATTTTTCTGCATTGAGTTTGCATTACTTTTGAAATGAGGGGGAAAAACGTGATTTTAAAGAATCTCGCCCAGAGCATCTCAGAGCACGCCTGATTGTAAAAAGGCAGACAGACTGAGCACAGATGATCTGCTCTCGCCTCTTTCGTTTTCAGTGTGGAAATGTTTGGGCCTAAGGTGGGCAGAGACCATGAGGACCCCATCAGGGCAGGCCCAGGGCAGACGACGTCAAGAGAGTAGAGACCCCCGTTGTGCTGTTAGGATGGCTCTGTCCATCCTCTGTGCTCCAAGGACTTCCCAGCCTGGTTGTCCATGACCGCCGGGCCAGAGAATCCACTGCCAAACATGTTTTCAAAGCCAAGGGCAGTGCTGCATCCACGTGAGCAAGCTTGGGGACTGAGGAAGGGCAGGAATCCAACCACCCGGAAGGTAGAGGAAAGAAAGGTTTCACGTGACCCAAAGGCAGGAACCGTGCTTCTAGGGGTGCAGAGCTCTTGACTGGAGCTTCCGAGTTCAGAATTTCACCCCAAATGGCAAAGTCAGAGGCCCTGGAGCTGCTTTTCTGCTATAAGAGCACCACGTGTGTCCCCAGGTTTTGCACTTTCCCTACGATTACCTTGATTTAAGACCCAGTTTCCATCCTTTAAAACGTAATCCTGCAAATTTAGAGACAGAAAATAGATGAGCGCTTGCCTAGGGATGGGGGTGGAAGAGGGGTCAACGGTAGACGGTGCGAGGCAGCCCACAGGGAGAATGAAGACGTGCTAAAGCTGACTTATGGTGACGGCTGCGCCACTCGGTAACTTACTAAAAATCATTGAACTACACACTTGTAATGGCTGGGTTTTATAATATGTACAATATACTTTAATAAAGCTGAAAAAAAATTTTAAAAAACGAACACCTCCTAACGATGTGCCCCCCTCCCTGAAAACTCCCCAGCTGCCTTCTCTGCAGGGAAGTGAAGGCCTCCCTCCCTCCCCAGAACTCCTGCAGCCCCTCTGGGCTTCGCTCCCCCTTTAGGCCTTAAACTGTCATATTTGTGGCTGTGCCTGCATTTCCATGAGGACCAGGCTTTGTCCTCTCTGACTGCCTCACGTCCCTGCCCCAGGGCCACACAGGTCCTACACATGGGAGAGACGTGGTGAGCGGTAAGCGTGTCTGAAGTGAATGAACGGAGGGTGGAGGGGGTGGCTTGAGGCTGCACCTTTCTGCCTCAGTCCTTTGCTCCAGGCTGGGCCGCCTCCCAGGCCTCTCACAGAGGAAGCCGACAGGTGTCCGAGGTCACACAGGCTGAACAGAGCTCCAGGGAAACCCAAGTGTTTTGGTGGGAAGCGTTGCTGGAGAGCAGGAGTCAGTGCCCATCTTCAGGACCTGCCTTAAGGAAGGACATTAGGGCAGGAATTCCCCTCTCCCAGCTCCACTAGATTCTCTGGGAATTCTTTAGTTACCCTCTCTGTGCCCTGAAGGACTTCGGGTCTGTTTCTCATTTTTGCTATGAGAAGTGATACAAGGAATATCACTGGCCGTGTTTTCCTTTGCGCATGAGCAGGAGTTTAACTAAAACAGTAGTTGTCAAAGTGTGGCCCCAGGACTAGCAGCGTCAACATCACCTGAGAACTTGGTAGAAATGCAGATTCTCAGGCCCCTCCCCAGACTGAATCAGAAACCCTGGTGTTGGGGCCAGGCAATCTGTTTTAACAAGCTCTCCAGGTGGTTCGGACACAAACTACAGTTTGAGAACCACTGCTCTAGACTAGAACATGTATCCAGAAATGGATCACTGGGTCCTTGGGTATGCACATCTTAGGGTTGACCATATGCCCCCAAAGCAGTTTACCAATTTACCTCCCCCAGCGGCCTATGAGGGCCTCCCCACCTCTTCACCAGTGCTGGCGCTGCCACGCCATTCCCTTTTTGCCAAGCTGATGGATGGAAATGGTATCTCATTTTTGTTTAAATTTCCATTTCCATGATTATTAAAGAGAATTTCATATACTTATTGGCCACTCAAGTTTCTTCTTCTTTTCCCATTAACTTTATAATCATAGAAACTCAGATTTAAAAACACACATATAAACTTCAAGCTGTATCTACTTGCCTCATCATCATGCTTATGAACTGGAAATCCAGACCAGAGCTCCACTGTGTGTCCGGCTGCTCTGACACCTCCCTGGGCAGTTTCCTGCGCCCTCGGCTCTGATCTCAGTGCCTGGGCCTCTCCCAGGACCACCTTCTGGGCTGAAGCTCACATTCTCCTCGCAAAACTACAGCCCTCACATCCTGAGGCCATCTGCCTGGGAACAATCCCTCCCCAAGAGTTAAGGACAGGAAAAGCATCTCTCCCCAGCACAGCTCAGCCCCATGCGGCTCCAGGCCTAATTCAAGGAATCAAGGACAATAGATGCTTAACAAGTCCAGAGATTCATTCATTCAATCATTTATTCATTCAACTGAAAAATATGTATGGCATCAGCAATGTGCCAGGAATCGGGCTCAGCACGATGGTAAACAAGAACCATCACTTTACCTGCCCTCATGGAGCACACAGTCCCCTGGAAGAGAGACATTAAGTGAACAATTACACAAAGCAATGCACAATTGCAACTACCACAAGTGCCGAGAAGGAGGGGTCAGTGTGATGAGAACTGGTCAGGTGGTCAGGGAAGGCTTTCCAGGGATGAGATGACTCAGCCCAGAGCTGGAGGGAGCAGAGGAGTGCTGTCCAGGACCACCCAGAATCCCCAAATCCTGGAAGCCCACCCCACCCTTCATGCACAGCTTCGAGTACACTGTGAGAGCCGAGAGAACACGGCTGCCTGGAACTGGGACCTCAGACACGAGCCCAGGCCCACTCAGGTCTCTCGGCTGGACACCCACTCCCCAGCGTCCTAGCCCGAGAGGTCCACACAGTCTTATATCTGCCTCAGCAACAGGACAAAGATTGCATTTCACCAGCCGCCATCAGAATCAGAAAGGTCCAGAAAGATTCTACTGCTCAGGGATGAAGACCTCGGAGGCAGAGAGCCCCAGAGAAGCTCCATGGAACGCTGGCTGTTAGCTAGCTTTTTAGACAGAGACAGCCTAATTTGTTTTTAAAACTGCTGCAAAGAAAGGAGGGAGGAATCATTTCTTTCCACCAACGCTGACCCTCCCACTTCTCAGGCTGGGATCTCTTCTCCGAGAATTTATGGTAATGTCACTGTTAATGGTTCACAAATGAGGTGGAGGGGCTGGTTCCCTGCTGCCTGGGGGTCCACAGAGGAGAGAAGCTCTCGTCCCATCTCTCTTTCAAGGATTGTTATAAAACACACTTGCCTCTCCCTTCCCCTGGATAGAAATGTAGCATCCGCTGCTTTGGTTCCTAATGGGCACAGAGAGCCAGCACATTGCAGGGTATAGCGTTCACATCAGAACGATCTTATTTAAGACGAGTTATTGATTAAATGCCCACATTCTGCCCCTTGTGATGCAGAAGATTACACCTTCTCTTCACTTTGGACAGAGGGTGTTTGGGGCATGTTAACCTGACTGGTGATGCCAAGAGATTCCCTTAGAGGAAGCCAGAGCAGCAGGACGAGTTATTTCAGAGATGCTTTTGTGTGACTGCATGGAAAGGGGTGGAAAAAATCCCCTTCTGGATTTTGATGGTTCAGAGACAAAGCAGAAAAAGGAGTGGTTGGGACAGGCTCCCGCTACCTGCCCCAGCCCAGTTTCCTGAGGCACGCTGATACTTAACTCCTCTCAAAGTCTTAATTATACTCTCTATAATTTAAGGGGCAGGACCAGATTCTCTCTAAAATTTTTTTCCATTTTAATGTCCATGATTATTAATCAATTTTCATTTTTTATCCCCATGTCATATTCATGTGATTCTTGGTGGCTTAGAAAAATAAATTTGACACAAATTTTAAAAACTTCAGTGAGGAACTGGAAGAGAAAGAAAAGTTGGGTCCTATAAACTTTGTTAAAAGTGGGCCAAAATTTGCCTCTGAGCTTCCTAGCATCCCATGCAAGGAGGGAAATACAATCAATTACAAGACTAAGAGCATAGATTTAGTGAGGATAAACCAGTTATTTAGGAAAAGGTCAACTCTTACTGGTTCTAAGCTCTGAGAGAAATTTCTTATTTAGATCTTCAAAAGGTGGGAACTCTGCATTGTTTTGAGTAAATTCTCGACACTGTCATTTCAGAAAACACATTAACATTTTTATAAAGTCTCCCAGTATCAGCCAGTAAGTTGTGCATCACACAATTTGACCCAGATCAAAAAACTACAGTCCATGGTCACGGACTGGAAGAACAAACATAGCTAAAACACCTATATCATCTAAAGCAATCTAGAGAGTCAATGCAATCCCTATCAGAATCCCAATGGCATTCTTCATGCAAATAGAACAAAAAATCTTAAAATTTATATGGAACAACAAAAGACCCTGAATAGCCAAAGCAATCCTGAGAAAAAAGAGCAATGCTGGAGGCATCGCAATCCCTGAGTTCAAAATATACTACAAAGCTATAGTAATCCAAATAGCATGGTAGTGGCACAAAAACAGACACAAAGATCAATGGAACAGAAGTGAAAGCCCAGAAATAAAACCACACATCTATGGACAGCTAATCTTCGATAAAGGAGCCAAGAATATACAGTGGAGAAAAGAAAGTCTCTTCAATAAATGGTGTTGGGAAAACTGGACAGCCACTTTCAAAAGAATGAAAGTAGACCGTTATCTTACACCATACACAAAAATTACTCAAAATGGATTAGAGAGTTGAAAATAACACCTGAAATTATAAAACTTCTAGAAGAAAATATAGGCTGTACGCTCTTTGAATCAGTCTTAGCAGTATCTCTTTGAATACCATGTCTACTCAGGCAGGGGAAACGAAAATAAATAAATAAACAAATGGGACTACATCAAACTAAAAAGCTTCTGCAAGGCAAAGGAAACCATCAACAAAACAAAAGACCACCCACCAACTAGGAGAAAATATTTGCAAATCATATATTCAACAAGGGGTTAATTTCCAAAATGCATAAGGAACTCAAACAGCTTAACAACAAAAAAAGAACAACCCGATCAAAAAATGGGCAGAGGATATGAACAGACATTTTTCCAAAGAAGATACACAGATGGCCAACAGGCACACGAAAAGATGTTCAATATCCCTAATTATTAGGGAAATGCAAATCAAAACTACAATGAGATATCACCTCAAACCCATCAGAATGGCTTTTATTAAAAAGACAAGAAGTAAGTGTTGGAGAGGATGTGGAGAAAAGGGAACCCTCATACACTGCTGATAGGAAGGTAAACTGGTGAAGCCACTATGGAAAACAGTATGGAGATTTCTCAAAAAATTAAAAAGAGAAATGCCATATGATCCAGCTATCCCACTTCTGTGTATGTATCCAAAGAACATGAAAACACTAATTCAAAAAGCTATATGCACCTCTATGTTCACTGCAGCATTACTCACAATAGCCAAGACTTGGAAGCAACCCAAGTGCCCATCAAGGAATGAGTAGATAAGGAAGAGGTGGTGTATATATATATATTACGGAATACTACACATCCATAAAAAAAGACAAAATTGTGCCATTTGCGACAACATGGGTGGATCTTGAGGGTATCATGCTAAGTGAAATAAATCAGAGAAAGACAAATATCGTATGATTTCACTCACATCCGGAAGATAAACAAATACGTAGATGAGGAGAACAGATTGGTGGTTACCAGAGGGGAAGGGGTGGGGGAAAGGTGAAAGGGGTAAAGGGGCACATATGGATGGTGATGGATAAAAACTAGACTATTGGGGGGCTGGCCCTGTTGCCGAGTGGTTAAGTTCACGCGCTCCGCTGCAGGCGGCCCAGTGTTTCGTTGGTTCGAATCCTGGGCGCAGACATGGCACTGCTCATCAAACCACGCTGAGGCGCCGTCCCACATGCCACAACTAGAAGGACCCACAACGAAGAATATACAACTATGTACTGGGGGGCTTTGGGGAGAAAAAAGGAAAAAAATAAAATCTTTAAAAAAAAAAAACTAGACTATTGGTGGTGAACACGACACAGTCTGTACAGAAGTTGAAATATAATAATGTTCACCTGAAATTTACACAATGTTATAAACTAATGTGATCTCAATAAAATAAATTTTAAAAATAAAAGTAAATAAATCAAATGGAAAAAAAAAAGTATAAAAAAACTGCAGTCCACATCTGAAGTTCTCTGGTGGCCTTTGTAGGCCAAGAAGACAATAGCAGAGTAGCTAGAACAGTACTTCTCAACCGAGGGCCCAGTGACTCCCGAGGGTTCCCAGACAAGTTCTTGAGTTTGACCACACTGATTTGAGGAAGTACTTCTCAATCATTTTCATGCAAATTTCTTTAGGCAAAGGAAAAGAGACACCTACACCCCAGGGGCCACCTGGGCCAAAGGTCATCACCTGCAGTGCCACTCTAGTATTAACATAATGCTACTTGTGCCTGCTACTGCTCCACCTGTCCCCTCCTCCCTCTGTACCTCGGTGCTGTCACTGTCCCATCTACTCGGGGACAATGGTAGGCCCAAGACTAGCCAGCATTGGTCTGGATGAACAGCCTTTCGTTTACCACACAGAGTAAGGCTCAAACTCCTCCATATGCCCTTCAAGGCTCTATGTGATCCACCCCACCCTCTCCTCTGGCCTCAGCAGAGGAAGCTCTCCCTCCCACCCATCCCTGAAGCAAGCCCCCTACACTCCAGTCAATGCAGTGATTTGATTGTGCAGACACTTACCCACCTCTGCGGGTGTTCCCTTTGCCTCTCTCCCCACCCACGTAAGTTTCTCTTTGGACATTTCTCCCATCCTCCAAGACTTGCTCAAAGACCACCAAAGCCAAACCCCAACTACTTTTCCAGGAGACATAACCTCCCTCCCTCCCATAGCACCTGGTCAAGGCCAAGTTCATTCACACAGCTCTTGCTACTGAGTCCTGCTAGCCTTCAGCCCACAAGAACTTGAGTTTCTGAGGTTTAGGTCTGTCTCCCCAGCTTCACTGGGGGCTTCTTGAGGGCAAAGGACTTAGCTGACAAGTCTCAGCCCTCCAGGCTCTCAGCCCTTCCCCCACCTCCCCGGTAGAAGTTCAGCAAGTATCTGCAGAATTCACCTGCAGGAGAGAGGGGCGCAGTGGGGCTGCATCGGGGGAGGGGATGCTCAGGGGGCACCTTGCTCTGATCACTGGGGAGAGAGCCAGCAGGTGGCAGGCCTACCAGCTGGATGAGCTGGGGAGGGGCAGGGACTTCTAATCCCTTTGTCACAGCCAGGCTGGCCTGGATACTGGCCAAAGGCAGGAGTGGGAAAGGGTTGCCTCCCGGAGTAGAGGAGCCTCTGACATGCTTTGTGCTTATTGGCACAAAGCGCTTGCTGCATCTGTTTATTTAACCAAAGTCTTCTGATCACAACAGCCATCAAAGCTCGTTGACATGTTTGAAATTCTGCAGCCATGCAACTCAAGCGTCAGCCTTCCATCCGCCGCCAGCTGTGCCATGTACTAATTAAAACAGCGGATGAGGTGAGCGGGTTAATCCTCTGGGGGAGAGGTGGGGCTTCTTTTTCAAAGGGATAGGGTTTCAGCGTACAGAGCACACTAGTTTGCTTTTCAACATTCCAAATGGGCATTTGTGGGGCACCATCGTGCCCGGCGCCTTCTGCTAGGTTCCTGAGTGTTCCTGAACACTGAGGTACGTGTGCAGGTTTGTGCGATTGTGTACCAGTGACATACACGTGTGTGACAACTTGTATGAGCCCTTGGGCTTGTTTTTGCAGGTGCACATGCACGTCTGCGTCTGTGCATTGACAGGTCCCAGCCCCCGTGGCGCACCCTCAGCGGATGCACTTGGCGGGCACACCAGGTTCCGTCTGCTCTTTGCTGTACTTACAGTACCAGGGAAGATGTACTGCTCACATGGATCACTTGAGATTAAAAGAGAGAGAGAAAGACTTTGGTTTTACGCTGAAGTCCTTGTGATAACCGGGACTGGGACTCTGTAATTTCCTTCCCGAGAACCCAATCCTTAGGCTGGGAATGCTTGGCTTGTCGCCAGCATCTCACAGAAGGGCTCACTGACTCCTCCCAGATGAGCCGTTCAGTTATTTGTCTCAGTCTGAACGGCAGCTCAGGACCATGGAAGGCAGGACAACTCCATGGGGCAGCTTTCTATGCAACAGCTTGAAATGGAGCCCCTGGAACTGTGTGAGGAGGCGGAGTCCCTGAGGGAAGGAGCCTTGGCCTGGTGGCTGTGTGCTCTGGGGGCTGGGGGCTGGGCCCTGACCCACAGTGTGATCTTGGAAAATTACCCCTGTCTTGGGACCTGTTTTCTCATTTGCAAAACGAAGAGGTTGAATTGTGTCTTTTCTAACCATTTCTGTCTACCAAGCTCTAACACTGTTCCACAAAATGGAATCATTTTGCTGTTTTGGGTGGGAATCGTAGACTTCTAAAAATGTCAGAGCTGGAGATCTTGGCCCGACCCCCACACTTCCCAGAAGCCAGTGACTTGTGCAGAGCAAGTCAAGGCAGAATGGACGGAACATCTATTCTGGGAGAGATTACAACCGTCCCGGCCCCTTGGTGCTGTCTTGAATGCATTTCATTTCCGAGAGGTGACAGAGCCCACATCCCCTCAGCCTTGGTCAGGACTTGGCTCAGGCTCCGACTCCTATTCTCTCATTGAGCCCCCTCCGCCAGCAGCACACATACATTCCTATCACAGCATCTGAAATCTTTGAGAGTCTTGTTATGCAAAGGGTGGTCCTCAGCAGCATCAGCATCACCTGGGAGGTTGCTGGAAAGGCAGAATGTCAGGCCCCACCCAGACCTCTTAACCAGAGCCCCAGGTGATTCAGCGGCACAGTAAGCCCGAGAGCTGCTGTTGTAGGGGCATCTGGTCGAGTCTATGTCTATTATATTCACTGGCCCGTCTCCCCAACTAGACAGTGAGCTCTTTAAGGGTAGGGCCCAAGGATCATTCATTTTTGCATCCCAGGGCTTGGAATGGTCCCTGATGCAAAATAGGTGCTCAGTGGGTACTGAATAAATAAATGACTGAAGGGAGCCTGTGCAGGCTTCTTGAAGGCAGTGAATTGGCACCAAATCTGAAAGGGAAGACCTGGTGTTGATGGACAGAAAAAGTGGGGATCTGGGAAATAGCCCCCTCCAGCCTAGAGGCAGGGGGTTAAGGACGAGCCTGGTGGGAAGGGAGGGGTAGAGCAGGAAAAAGCATGAGAGGAGGGTAGGAAGGAAAAGAGAAAGGGAGGGAAGGACGGCCGGGATTGAAAGACGGCTAGATCAGGGTGTCTGGGACCGATCCATCCACGCATCTCCCATCCACTCCTGTAACCTCCTTTCCTATTGCTCAGTGAACCCTGAACACAGATGAACACAATGGTTAGAAACGAGGCTCTGGGCCAGAGACTGGGTTCAAATCCCAGTTCCACCACGTACGTGCTGTGTGATCTTGGGCAAGTCACTGAACCTCTCCATGCATCAGTTTCCTCATCTCTGAAATGAGGAGCATGGAAGTCCCTTCCTCTGAGGTTCCCCATGAGGACTGAATGAGATAACACAATGCCCAGCCGGCACAGAGCCTGGTGCGAGGAAAGGGCTCGTGGATATGAAAGTATCGAAAGTGAAGGAATAGACTCTCGTCACCAGCTTGCTGGAGCCGGTCCCACCTGAGGGTTGGGCGCCAAGCTCGTCTGCAGGCTCTGAACCTGGGCTCTTGCTTGAAGGCTGCAGTTTTCCCTCCCACGGGCCCTCCAGGCCCACTCATGAACTCTTCTCTCCCTGAGACCCTCGGATTTGTCTTTCTCAGGAGGGCTTGCCCTCTAGTCTCCAGAAGTCCTCACTTCCCAGAGGAGAAGACTACACCATCTGCTCACTTCTTTTGATTGTAGGGCCGCTTATCTGAGGAGCAGTACATGGCATGGCTTTCCCAGGCCATAAAGCCCAGTCGATGGCTTCCGGTCCTGCCACCCGAATGACAATGCCTTTATGTTGGTAACTAACAAGAAGTATGGTGCATGTTTGTATCAGGAGACTAGAGAAAGCCTGTCAGCACCAGCCAGGGGTGTCTAGCTGCTTCCTTGCACCTTTAGCTGTGTCCAGGATTCTGTAGCAGGGCCACCCACCTACAGTCATGCTGTTGGTACACACTGTAATCTGTATAAGTGGCATCCCCTGGAATTGGGCAGTGCACAACCTGAGCAGATGTACACAGTGTTCCTCTCCCCGAGCCCCACAGCAATTGCTGTCATGTTCCTTGTGAATAATTTAAGAGCCTTAGGAACAACTGTGTAACGCACGGGCAATTCGAAGTGGTCAGAGATCTGCTCTTTTGAAACAGTTCCTGCCAATTTTAAATGATATTCTGGGAAAGAGAATACCAATCTCCACCCCAGCCATCTAGGAGAGGGAAGAGCTGAGGAAAAGGAGACAGCAGGAGAAGTTCTGGAATAGGCCCTCAGCTTGTTCCTTTTGGGGGTCCCTGTCCCCTGGGCTTCAGATTGCAGGCGGGTCTGCCATCAGCCCAGCACAGGGGACACATTCCCTGAGACACTTTGTGTCCAGGGCTGTGAGGGCGGGTGCTGAGAAGTGTGCCGGGCACTGAAGGCAGCTGCAAACCGTTCTGTCAGCACCAGGCGACGGTTTTGGAACCATTCCTTCCCAAGAACCTGACAAAGGTGCCTGGAGCATTGCCAGGGTCTTCTCCAAGAAAATGGCCCCTTCTGCCCAATTCTCCCTGTCGAACGAGGCACTTCTCATGTTTGAAGGTGTCCAGACATTGGGAAATGGTGGTCCAGTTATTCTTAATAATGTTACCAGAAAATACCAGTAATTACATAATGACTACAGAAAAATCGCATTTCAGTAAATGAAGAGAGGAATGATTTTTATTACATTTCTCCCATGAATATGTAATTATTGGCTATAAAAGCACCTTCCTGACTCACAAAATGACCACTTTTTGTCCTTGTGAGAAGAGATGAGATGTGTACTCATTCGCACAGGTCAAGCAGCCTGAGATATTTGGGGTAAACTACCCTTCTTGGTCCTCCATACTTGCACTGCTCCATCCTGAGCCAGCTGAGAGATCAGCTCTGTCCCCACGTGCCCTGGGGGTTGCACCTGGGGAGGGGCGGTGGGGGCGGGGAAGAGTCTGTGTGTGTGGACGCTCTCTGTACCTCTGCACACAACACCCACCCCATCTCAGGGAGAAGCCCACCATCCTTCCAGTCTCAGAGCCAATGCTGCCTCCTCCGAGGAGCCTTCCTGATGGCCCAAACTGTGCCCTGATCCATTTTCAAAGGAAGGACAGGGATCCCAGTGTGGGAGAAAGTGCTGTTTGCCTCTTCCTCCTGGGCACTCAGCTGGAGCACCTTTCCTGGCCTCCCCTTGTCATCAGGTGTGGCCCAGTGATGGAGTGCTGACCAATGGAAGGAATGTGGGTGGAAACAGTGAGTTCCAAGCCCGGGGCATACCAATGTCCCACGTGCAGTATTCACTCTCGTTCCCCTCCCACTGGCTAACACAGAGGCCTCTGAGCAGTGAGGAGGGGAGCCACATGAAGGAAGGGCATTAGGACCCTGAGTGACAGTGCGGAGCCGAGGGTACCCTGCATTAGACTGTGCCATAAGTAAGAAATAGATTTCTCTTGTGTTGAAGCCACTGAAATTTTGGGGTCCTTTGCTGTGGCAGCAAGGCTCTCCTGACTGATAAACGCAAAGTTCTGAGGCCCCTGGTGAGCTCAGGCCTCCAGGGAGGCCGCCTCTCTGAGGTCCAGCTGTAGGTGAAACCAGCAGCTTCCCAAACCCCCTCTTCCTTATGGCCCACCTACAACCTGTCTCTCGTCATTGTCTCCCAGCCTGGTGTCCTCTCCCTGCTCCTCAATGGGTCCAAACTCCCTCGCACTAAGGTCTGGGGGCCTCCGTGGCCCCAGTGAGCTTGCATTTTCAAAGAAGTTGCTACATAGGGCAATGTTGATCTCAAAGGCAGAAAGCTCTGAGCTTGACCTCTTAGGCCTGTGGAATAGGTCGTTGAAGGAGACAATTTAAGACAATGGGTCATTTCAGGCCCTCGCAAATCACCCCAGGCTCAGGCTCAGGTGGGAGTGTGAGACTAAGAGGCCTCTAGGGTCCATTCCGGCCCTAAGCCTCTGCGCATCTTGTCCCCAGTTACTCTGCTGCAGCATCCTCTTCCAGTCCCCTGTGCTCCCCTGCCCGTGCCGTCCTGCATCCAGGCTCCTCCGAGCTGCTATTATCTGGTAGCCCTGGTCCTGTGTGGAGTGAGGCTCCACACTGTCCGTTGACTTCCCAGGCCACCAAAGGAGCCACATCTGGCCCTCGAGACTACACCGAGGCTGCTGACCTCTGGGAGGCTGGTTCTAGAACCATTCTGGACTCAGGACAGATCTTGTCTTCCCTGAGGTCCACGATCTGAGTCCTTCTCTCTCTGCCCCTAAGGAGGCTTTGCCCCGCCCTCTGGGTGCACTGACACGTGCATGCAGACGGGGACATCCCCTCTGCAGCTTCCCCTGCTGCTGGCTCTTCAAGGAGCGGAGCAGCTGACCCAAGCCAGCCCTCACCCACACGGCTTCAGTTTCCAGATGAGGGCAGATGAGGACAGTGGGGACAAACTAACTGTGTATCTTAACTTTTAGATTTGTACAACACTTTGCAGTTCCCAGAGTATTTTCATCAGGGACATGAGAACACTGTGGTTTAGAGCAAGGGTTCCAGAATAGACCCGGGTTAAATCCTAGCCCCACCACTCAAACTTCATCCAATTCCATTACCTTCCTGGACCCTGTTCCCCCTCCGTATCCTGGGCTCATAGTAACAGCACCCTGATTATGGGGGTGTTACAGGGCCTCAGTGATTTCATGTATACAAGGGGCCGAGACCAACGCCTGGCACACAGTGAACACCATATGGGCACAGACTATTAGGATTGTCCATTTACCCGTTCCTCTGCCTGCTATTTATTTTGATTTTCGACTGGCAGAAGGACTACCCCATTTTGCAGCAAAGGAAAATAGGCTTAGAGAAATTGTGTGACCACCTCAGATCACAGAACCAGGCAGTGACTGAGGCAGGATCAGAGACCGGTCTTGACGCCGAGTCCAGTGCCTTTGCCCTTGTGCCTCGCTGCCACCTTGTGTGTGTGTTTGGGGGCATTCTTAGACCCCTCGCCTGGAAGGCCCATCTCCTTCCCTCAGCAAGGTGAGCTTCCAGGGGGCAGGAATCTTGTCGCCCAGTTCGCAGGCCCTCCCCGCCTCCCTCCAGGGATGGAGGACTGGGTTGCTCAGGTCAGCCTGCTGGCCAGCTTGGTGTCTTCGTGCTAGCCCTGGCTTTCTCATTTGTCTCTCCCTGGGAGGCCCCAGACAGCCTGGGCTCTCACTTCCCTCCCTCTTGCTGCGTGTCTTGTGAGGGCCGAGGCCCGGGGGAGGGTGAGGTGCAGCCTGCGGGCTCTGCCCACCTACCCAAGGACTCGCAGTGGACCGTGCACTGTCTGAACAGAGCGGCGCAGACCCAAAGCGGCAGGGCCGCAAATGGACAACACAGAGCGAGGAGGTTTCTGCCTGCTCCAAGCACAGCAAAGACCAGCAGGGCTCGCCAGGGGAGAGGCAGCTTCCCTGCCTGGCTAGATTTGGGGCCACTTCACCTTCTCTCATGTTTGAGTCAGCCAGACGTGACCGGCCTGCCATTCCCTGAATCCCTGGATGGAGTGTCAGCCCTGCTCTCAGGCCCTCGGCCCACGTGGGAGGGGCTCGGGGCCCACAGACGGTCAGCCTGCAGGTTCACATCCTGTGGTCTGGTCTGAGGTACAGCCACCGAAATGGCCTCTTTCTGCCCCACTCTCCCCCCCATTCTGTTTTAGAGGCCAGTATCATGTTTTGGGTTCACTTCCACCTTTGTTTTTAAAGACGAGTAAAAGAAGCAAAGTACACGAAGGATGGTTTGGGCAGCTCTGGATAGTTCAGACCCACATCCAACCATCAGCCACCTCAAACCGTTTGTGAAAGGATCATAGAGTCTCCGAGTCCGTCATCAACACCTAAAAAAGGAAAGAAGCGAACTCTTACCTCATCTGTCATTAGCCTATGGCCTAACATTCGGGCCTGATTGCTAAAACTTCGTTTATGAAAAATCTTCAGCTCCGTGGACTTTGCCTTCATAACACTTGACGTATACGGCTGAGTCTAAAAAGCAGATTCTAAAATTTAGATAGGAAAGCAGAGGAACCGGAAGAGCCAAAGGAATTTTGGAAAAGAGCAAAGTTGGAGTATGTACACCCCCAGCCTTCAGACCTCCTGTGGCAGATGGACGGTGTGGAACTGATAAAGGAGAGACTCAGATCAACGGGGCGGAATCGAGAGTCAGAAATAGACCCACGCGTATATGGGTGTTGAATTTTGACAAGGGCACCAAAGCAATTCACAACACTTGTCACTATCGTCATTTAAAAAGATGGGTCCACCTTTTTGTTAACCACTTGTCTCCCCTCCTGGGCTGTGTGCCCAGGGAGGAGAAAGACCATCTTTCTTGTTCACAGCCTTGTCCCCAGCCCTCAGTACAATGCCTGGCACAAACTTGAAGCTTAACAAATATGTTTTGATGAAAGGAAGAGGGGAGGCTGGCGGGCGGGCGGGCGGCTTTCTTGATCCTTGGGGCATGAATGGGATCCTTCCCCACACTCAGACTTCTGTCAACATCCATGTAGCTATTCTTTTTTCCTCACACATACAAGATGTTACATAATGTTTTATTTGCTGTACAACTCTACTTCTAAAATGTGGTTTTTCCAGTTACAAAGACATGAGGATCAAAAGCAAGCAGCCTTTTGTGCCATCTGCTCTGGCGGGAGGGATGGCTTTGTTAAGATTGCTCATCTTCACTGCGGCTCCGTGCTTTAAGCAGCCCAAAAACCTTCTGCAGCTTCTTCTGCCACCTGGCTGTGGTCTGGGTGGGGGTTTCCTCTGTCCTTTGTAAGAACACTTGTTACTAATCTACAGTCCACGCAGATAATCCCGGGTGAGCTAATTTCAAGATTCTTCTTTGTATTACATCTGTAAAGACCCTTTTTCCAAATAAGGTCACATTCGCAGTTCTGGGATTCGAACATGGGCATATCTTTTTAGGGGTCACCATCCAACCCACTGCACACAGGCACCCCCAAACTCACATCCAGGACCAGCACCTCAGAACTGTGAGCTGGGCTCTGTGGAGGCAACATGTAACTCACAGTTGTTTTCCACAAAGAACATTTCACAAACATCAAATTATTTAATCCTCAAAGAGATCTGGGAGGTAAGTATTATGATCCTATTTTAAATAAGAGGAGACTGAGACCCAGAGAGTTTGAGAGATGGCTCAAGATCACACTTCTAGGAGTCAGAGCTCGGACTTCAACCTTAGACTGTGTGGCAGGAGACCACAGATAGTTTTCTCTCTTTAGCAAAAGGAGGATGTCTTATTTCCAAGGAGAAAGTTGGGGCGCTCAGCCTGCTGCTGCAGAAACCTCATTGGAGGGACCCTTCTTCCACTCTCATTACCTCCTACCACCCCCAAATCTGGGTTCACCTCTGCCAAGCCACACCTGCACGGAGAAGAACTTTCTAGCAATTTGCATTGCCCTCCAATGCACTCAGAGGAGGTGGTGACCTCTCCCTGCAGATGTTCAATCAGAGTCCAGATGACACCCGTCAGGGGCTCCTGCCCTGGCTGAGATGTGGCACTGGAAGACACCCAAAGCTTCTGGCAGCTGTCAAGGTCTCTTTTCATGTGCAAGAGGATACCACCTGTATCCAAAGCAGTGCCCTCCTGCTCCACAACAGCGGCGGCTCACTTACAGACAATGCAGAAAGGAACCAGGCACAGGGGAACACATATCATACGTGTGATAGTTCAGGTCCTGTTAGAAGTAGATACCAACCAGAGTTGAGATGCACAAGAGATTTACTGGGAAAAGCCCTGTGAAGGATAAAGGGGAGAGAGCCGGGGATGGGGCGGACACCCTTTAGACCACAATGTAGGTCTGACCTGGGAAGGACAAGGCCCTTGGCCCTTGGGAAACATGCAGCGACAGATGGAAGCGGATGGCCCCCAGCCAGAGACCGAGCACAGCAGAGGTTCTAACACAGGCCTCTTCCTGCCTGACAAGGGACTGCTCCAATGGATGACTTTGGCTCAAGGATGCGCCACTGGGGATCTGAGACTCTTCCTCCCCAGATTCCCCTCCTGTCCCCTCTCCTTCCCAGGTCAGGGCTGGGCTGCCTATAGCTTGCCTTTGCCAACCCCCCAGTTCCCAATACCAGTCCCTCTGGCACAGCCGGGCAGCTCCTCCCGTCCCCACCTCCCTGGCACTTCCTATTGACAGCACAGCCCCAGCTCTCCTCCCTCTGACACTGGCTGGCTGTTCTGTGGAAGGAGGGAAACATCAGGCCGCTGATGGAGGTCCAGCCATCTGGACCCTGGGCTGCGAGCCTCCCCTCTGTCAACCCAGGAGAGAAGCCAGAGCACTGGCGCAGGGCGTGCCGAGAGCCCTCCAGGGGCTGCAGAGACTGGCTACAGCTGTAGGCAGGTGAGGCAGCCACTTCACTGGCCCAGTGAGACGGCCTCCTCTCTACATGCAAGGGAGCCTAGTGGCAATCTCACATGGCCATTCCAGAGGGTTCCAGAGCCTGCCTGCCCCCCAGAAATGGAGGATGATGAGAAACTAAGACAGCAAAGAATCAGCACACTGAGTACTGACTACAGGTCAGGTCCTGCAATGGCATCGAGAGGTGGAGAAGAAGCAGGCTGCTCTTGCCTTCTGCAACTGCAGCCCTTTATTTAGCAAATATTTATGAGCCCCTGCCATGTGCCAGGGATGGAGGCAACACAGGCCCCACTCCCGAGCCCAGGTGCTCACTGCTCACCCCCAGGCCCTGTGCTCCCCACGGGCAACACGGGGGAGTCTCTGCCCTCGAGCAGCCTGCAGCCTGCAGCCTGGGGAGATCCAGATGCCTCCCCTAAACATGAGGTAGATGAGGGGCAGAGGAGTCCGAGGGGGTTCTGAGCAGGGAGAGATGGGAGCAAAGGAAGAGCTCAGGCTGAAGGGAGAGCAGAGCTGAATCAGGCAGCCAGAGCAGTAAAGCTGACCTCACGCCTCTCGGAGGGACTGCTTTGGGGAAAGGCTGCATAAATTCATTTCTGTCTTCCCATTAATTGTGTTGTAGCTTCAGAGATGCTCCCCTTCCCCCCACGCCCATGCCGTTTCAATACCCAGCATCCCAGGCAGTCCCAGGGGGTGGTTGCCTTGGCTCTGCAATCTAGGTCCCTCCGCAGCCTGTACAGCCTCAGAGGAGCAGTAGGAGCCAGAGCTGTATCTGTCTCCCCAGCTGGGGCTCAACGAAATCCAAGGCCAGGGAGCACATGGTCACGCCAGCACCACCCATATCACCAAAACTCAGGGGTCATGTAGGACTATGGATCAAAACTCCTACTTCTAAGCCTTGGTTCTCTTCTCAGAACACTCAGAAATTCAGCCAGATTCACGCAGTGAAGAATTTCTATAGGTCCAGGCCAGGAACAACGCCTATGACCCTATATTAATGACTCGATTTTATTGATGTCCCTCTCTTTATAGGCTAGATAGTTGAAAGCAGCGCTAAATACCATTAGCTCTTTTGTGGGCTGGTAAACATGGATGGTTACCTGCAAGGCTGCCATACAGAAGCCAGGACATTACTTAATACCCTGTCTCCATCTTCTCAGCCAGAGCTCTTGGCCGTAGCAGGATAAAACATCTCAGCCAGCTTTACATCCGCAATATCGGAATCCAGCTGCTTTCTACTCCTGGAGCTACAGCATTTACAGTGACTCAAATCATTTTCACAGCTTTTAAGCGTGTTCTCTCAGATCAACCATAATACGTGATAGGAAATGATGCAGTGTTAAATTGGTCCAATATCTTATACCAAATGTTTCAACAAGCAAAGAAGTATACTTAAGAAAATATATGGAGAACACATAATTTGCTTTGCCAAATGGAAATTGTTACTCCTCCACGGTTCCCTCAGCATCGTTACTGGGAGGGGACGCTTTGTAAGAAACAGCTAATTCTTCAGGAGGCGAGAACCCAGGCTGAAGATAGGATCTCCGGCAGGAAATGAATGGGGCATTTCATAAAGGTGCTTTTCACTCCGAGCGCTCCTTGGAAGGTACAGAGCCAAGCTAACAGGCCTGTGTGATGGCTCCAATTATTGGTTACACCAGGCCTCAGTGGCCAGCCTAGTCTCCTGATGGTATCTCATGCCCAGAGTCCCTGCAATCACAGTGGAGTTTTATGTACTCTAATTTCCCCAACATGCTGCCCAGTGCTCCAGGAGAGGTTGCCCAGAGCACAGCCGCCACACTTGGTATTCAAAGTTGACTGCAAGGGCCTAAGGAAGCCCCCTTTGACCAGTCCAGACCCTGCTGCCTTCTTTCTCCGAACCTTTAAAGCACCTGAATCTGTACCTAAAAATGTAGCTCCTAGCCCGAAGCTAGAAGGGGCCATGGGGCTCTACAATTTCCCCTGCCCACCGCCCCCCTCCATCACCCATTCTCTCCCCCACATTCCCAAGACGAATTGTCCAGTCTCTGCACAAGCGCAGAGGGGCGCTCACAGCCTCATGAGGGTAGTCGGTCAGTCCTCAAGCAAGTCTTACTGTTGGGAGTAGCTTCACATTGTCAGGCCAAGACATGTCCCCACCATTTCCACTCACGACTCTCAGTTCTACCTCTGGCAGCCACACGACAATTCTAAATCTTCTTCTATCTGACGACTTTTCCAGAGTTCCATCTAAACATTTCCTTTTCTTTCTATAACTTTCACCCCAAAATACCACTGACTCTCCTGGAATTATTCAGCTACTTTTTCTCAGCAAGGGGACCTTAGGAGCTGGCCTTTTCTTCCTTTGTGTTCGAGAGCCTCCCCTGCCCCACCTCCAGCTCCCGCATCTTTCTCGCCATAGACCTTGTACAGGACGGAGCACATGGTAGACGCCCACTCTGCACACGCCCAGCAAACTCAGAACCCTCCACTGAAAGTCAGGCCGAACCTGGCTCACATTCTCCTGAGGCTCTTGGAGTGACGTTGGGGAGATCAATAAGTCTTGAGAATACATCAAGTGCTATGAAGGCCTCACAGCAAACACAAATCCAACACAGACAGGTCCTGAGCTCCTCAGTCCATGGTGGATAAAGGAGACCCTCATGTCAGCCCATGTCAGATGGCCTCTCGGTCCTGAGCCTCAGCAGGCAGCTCCTGACATCGACAGTCAATGACCTGAGGCCTGTTTTCTGACTGCAGCCTAGATGGTAAAGTGTTTTCAAAATCGCTTAGAGTTGAGCCTTCTTTAGCAAATGAACTTCCACAAGAATATGAAACAACTACAGCGAATCTTCATAGGATGACACTCTGGCAGGAGCCCTAAGCCGCACAGCTGAGCTTCCCTTCACCCCCCAAAGACCACTGAGAATCTTTCTTGGAACCCTGGGGTTCCACAGAACACAGTGTGAGAACCACCACCCCAGCTCTTCCTCTGTAACTTGAATTTATGGAGGATCTGCAAAATCACCAAACAATTCCTCTCTCACAACTCTTGCAGCCAGTGGAAGATAGGGCAACTCAGACTCAGAGAACTCTAGGTTGGAAAGAACCATAGACATCATCCGGACAAACTCTCTCACTTGAAAGAGAAGGAAATTAAAATTCCCGATAGGAGAAGGAACCCACGTGAGATGCAGAGCAAGCGGTAGCAGATCCAGATGACAACCGAGGGCAGAAAGGAGGAGGTGCCCTCACTGAACCAGTGATGGCCAGGCCTGGATGAAGCAACATTGAGACCCTGGGAAAGTGGTCACCGGAGACTGGCAGTGTCCCTCTTGGAGCTCTCTCCCAGGCTCCAGTGCCCTGTTGGTGCCCCGCAAAGCCCATTCCCTCCCTGCATGGTGCTCTGCCCAGGCCTGCCCAATGGACCACTGCTCTTCCCTGCCTCTTCTTCCATTTCCGTCCCTTCGGCATCCTCCTCTCTGTAAGTTAAACCCATCCACACTAAAGAGCCTGAGAGGACGGTTCTCTTTCAAATAACACACAATTTGGGGGTGAATTTATCTGTTTCCTTCAAATTGTCGAATTTACTGGCTTAAATTTGTTCATAAAACTCTCTTCTTATCTTTGCAATGTCTGCAGCATTCACAGTGATGGTGATGGCCCCTTTTTCATTCCTGAATGGGTTCTTTGAGCTTTCTCCTGTGTTTTATAGCAGTCTTGTTATAGGTTTGTCTGTTTTATTAATTTTTGCCAAGATCATTATACCTATTTCATTAATTTATGCTCTTATTATTTTCTTCCTTCCATTTCCTTCAAATTTCGTTTTGTACTTTTTCTGATTTCTTGAGTTGTAGGCTTAGCTCCTTCATTTTCAGGCCAGGTTTTTTTTTAAAGTAACAGCTTTATTGAGATACAATTCACATACCATATTAACTCACCCATTTAAAGTGTATAATTTAATGGTTTTTAGTGTATTCATAGAGTTGTGCAACTATTACCATAGTCAGTTCTGGAACATTTTATCACCCCAAAAAGAAACCCTATACCCATTCTCACAACATGCCTCCTCCTTTCCACCCTCAGCCCTAGGCAACCGCCAATCTGCTGTCTGTCTCTGTGGACAGACCTAGTCTGTATATCTGACGTAAATGGAATTACACAATATGTGGCCTTTTATGACTGGCTCCTTTCCTTTAGCATGACGATTTTGAGGTTTATCCATGTTGTGGCATGTATCTTCATTTCTCTTCTTTGCCAAATAATATTCCATTGTGTAGACATATCACACTTTGTTTATCTATTCATCAGTTCATGGACATGTAGGCAGTTTCTGCTTTTCGCCTCTTATACGTACTGCTGCTATGAATGGTCATGCACAGCTTTCTATGTGGACATATGTTTTCATTGCTCTTGGGTATATACCTAGGGGAGAAATTGCTGGGTCATATATGGTAACTCTTTATATTGAATGTTTTGAGGAACTGCCACACTGTTTTCCAAAGTGGCTGCACAATTTTACCTTCCCACCAGCAGTGTATGAGGGTTTCAATTTCTTCACATTGTCATTCACATTGATATAATCTTTTCTTTCTTTTTTTTTTTTGCTGAGGAAGATTCTCCCTGAGCTAACATCTGTGCCAATCCATCTCTATTTTGTATGTGGGTCGCTGCCATAGACTGGCTGCCAACGAGTGGTGTAGGTCCACACCTGGGAGCCAAACCTGGGCCGCCAAAGCAGAGCAGGCCAAACCCAACCACTAAGCCATGGGGCCAGCCCCTCTGCCTTTGATTATAGGCATCCAGTGGGTGTGAAGTGGTACCTCACTGTGATGTTGATTTTATTTCCCCGATGGTCCAGGATGCTGAGCCATCCTCATGCACCATTTCATGTGCTTATAGGCTATTTGTATATCTTCTTTGGAGACATGTCCACACAATTACTTTGCCCATTTTTTAAATTGGGTTGTCTCTTCATTATCGAGTTGTAAATATGTTCTAGGTGTAAGTCCCTTATCAGATATATGATTTGCAAAAGTTCTCTCCCATTCTGTGGGTTGTCTTTTCACTTTCTTAATGGCACCTTTTGAAGCACAATTTAATTTTGTTGATGTCCACTGTTTTTCTTTTGTTACTTGTGCTTTTGGTTTCACATCTAAGAAACCACTGCCTAATCCAAGGTCATGAACAATTACATGGATGTTTTCTTCTAAGAGAGTAATAGTTTTAGCTCTTGCATTTAGGGCTTTCATCCAATTTGAGTTAATTTTTGTATGTGCTGTGAGGTGAGAGGTACAGCTTCATTCTTTTGCACGTGGATATCCAGTTATTCCAGCACCATTTGTTAAGGACTGTTCTTTCTCCATTGAATTGTCTTAGCACCCTTGTTAAAACCAACTGACAGTATATGTGAAGATCTGGTTCCGGAATCTCAATTCTACTTCATTGATCCATGCAAGCTACTTTTTAAATATACGTATATAAGGTTATCCACTTTCCTCTGAGGACCACTTTAGGCGTATCCTAGATACTTAATATGTAAAGTTTTAGTTATCATTCAATTGTAAATATCATGATTTTAATATTATTTCTTTCTTGATCCATGGATTATGTTAGTTATTAAATAACAAAATAAAATTGGTGTATTGATTATATATTAATTTTTAGTTTTATTATATTATGGTCAGAGAATGAGGACTATAGATATTAAACCTTAGAGGATATGCTGGAGATTTATTACCTAAAGAGAGTTCAATTTTTGCAAATGTTTTATATATATTTTAAAAGAGTATATTTTAAATATAGTCTCTAAATATTGGGTGCATGGTTCACGTATATTCCATTTGATCAAGCTTATTAATTGCATTATCCAAATCTTCTCTATTCCTAGCAATTTTAATTGTTAATACATTTTCATGGTTTAAAAATCAAAATAGCATGCCCCCTCTACCCATCCAGACTCCAATCTCAATGGTCAACAAAAGTAATTAATTTTTTCACGTATTCTTTTCATGTCAATGCAAACATACAAAGATAAGCATATAAAGTCTTATTATTACCATCCTTCTTAGATATAAGGGAGCTAATTATATAGACTTCTCCTGGCTTTATTCAGTTAACAATATATCCAGGATATGTTTTCACACCAGTGCATAGAGGGCTTCTCCATTTTTCTTTATACCTGCACTCAGTCCATCGGGTTGATGCACCACTGCTTATTTAACCCATGCTCTACAGAAGGATGTGGATTCCTTCCAGTTTTTTGGTATTACAGATAATACTGCTACAAATAACCTTGTCCATACGTCATTTTGTACATGTGCAAGTTCTTCATTAATTTTAGGCAAACTTGCATTCTTTATCTGACTGTCTATTATCCCAATTTCCTGGAACTCTAGTCCTTCTGTTCATTACATCTTCAGACTCTTGTGTGTGAGGGATATTTTCCACATCTTTGGTGTGGCTTGTGTGTTCCATGAAACCCCTTTCATCCTAGATTACAAAATAGTCCCTCCAGAGTGTTGCTATATTTTCTTCTCCAGGCAAATCAAAAGTATCCGCAGCCTGAGACTCATTTTTTATTAAGGTTTTTGGCTTGGGAGTTTCCCAGCCTTCTGGGTAGTATAAATTCAAGCTTAAATCTATGTGAGGCACAGCCCTGATTTCTCAGGGGAGAATTTCTCACTGTCAGCCCAAGCAGAGACCGACATGATTTCTTGTGATCTTGTGACCGTGAGAGAACAGGTTTTTTCCTAATCTAGACTTTTCCCCTGAGGATGTGGCCCTCCCAAAATGCCAGCTTTAAGCAGGGGTCTCATTCCCACTCCCTGCCTTCTGTGGCCCAAGGAATCATTTCCTGCCCCCATCTGCGCACGAGAGCCCAAGCCCCAGGTTGCTGACGCTGCCATCACCATGACCGCCACACTCACCTCTTCATCGGTCGCTCCCACAGCCAGCCCACCTGCAATCCGGGGGTCAGCAGCAGCAGCTCGTTCCCCTTCTGCCATAGCCTTTAGTTCCCTCTTCGTTTCTGGTGCCTGGTGACTTTTCTTTCTTGTTTGCACACATGGCTATTCATTTACAATAATTTGTCTTATATTTTATCCCAGTACTGTGGCAGAATTATTTATGTTTCTCCAAGATTTTCCTACAGTCCATTTTCTCCCTGGGCTTTACAGCGATTCACATCAACACTCTTTACCATCCACCTCCCACAGGACCTGTTTGGTAAACGCAAGGAACTATTCCTCATGACAATCGTGGTATTTGGGGCTGGTGCAGAATCTTCCAGATAGTCTAAGACTCCATGGGCTAAACTGCAGTTGCTGTTTGCAGGACCCTTACTCAGTCTAGGGTTCTGGTACAATCTTTTTCTCTTTTCATTTTGCCACATGGTTCTCCTTTTATTCTGCTTAAAGAATCATACAAATTATAGATTTTTTTATTAAAACCATTTAATATCCATTTTGGAAACAGCCAAGGATGGTGTCAGTAAATAGATTCTCATTTTAATCTCAATATTTTCAGATGAAACATGAGGTCGAGAGAGTTTAACCAACATGCTTTAGGCTCTGTGGGTGGGGTAGCTTCAACCGGAAGTGAAGAACTCTTTCTGACTCCCCACAAAGCAGTGAGTGATTGGAGATTTTTATTAATTTTTCTGCCCTTTTGTTCTTTATCGTTGGGCACTACGAGGCTATTTATCAACGTCAGTTTATTATCTATAAACAGGGTGATAATCTGCACTCCCTTTGATCTTAGAATATTTTCCTCTGACCTCTCCCCTGACATGTAGGGCTTATGTAATGTTGATATTCCCCTAATCTGCTGATGCTGGACTTGAAGGAGGACTCGAGCAATATTTCTTATGTCAAAGAGTGTTGTAAAGCCCCACTCCATATGGAAATACTTCAGTGCGCCGGGCAGATGGTTTATGTCACAAGATGCTCCAAGCTGACTAGAAGATAGAAAGAGACCTCTGAGGACAAACATCTCCAGACTGGGGCTGGAGGTCACGTTGACAAGCCAATGCCTCCCATGTCTCCTGAAACTACATCTGCTGCTGGTCGTGGAATGGATTGTTACGGTGATGGGAGTGGTTGGGGGGAGACAATAAAACTAGAATAGAATTGCAAAATGTTCAATGGTTTTGTGACTTATATAATGAGCCACATTCTAAACATTACCCTTTGATCTAGGCTGGAAATAATAGTTCCGTCCCAGTATGAAGCAAGTATGATGATGTTGAAACAGTCTTTGTTTTGTCTGTATTATTCCAGGACACATCAGGTAACCAGTACTCAGATGGGGCTCCTGTCATCAGTTCGAGATTTGATGTACCTTTGCAGCTAGAACCATTCAGGACATCTCCCCTCTCACCTGTTGCCTCCTTTACAAAGCTGCTTCCAAGATATAAGAACTAAATAAAATTCTCTAAAGAGAACAAAACTTTGATAACCCAGAGTCAGCAGAGGAAATGCTGAGTTTAGGAACAGAAAATTCCAAAAGGCACCAGCAAACAAAAATATGTATCAAATGATACTCCGTTTCCAGCCATTCCATCATGCCTGCTCAAGAGAGATGAATACTGTGCTAACTTATCAGTCAGCACGATGGTACATCCGCTCCATCATAATTATGTGACACTGAGGAGAACTGACCTGGAATGAGAGCACAAGAATCACATAATCTATTCCGAGTGCACAGCATTTTTAAGTCCATTCCCTTGGGGAAGCTGAAAGGCAGGTCACTATAATTTGTGTAGGCTGGAAGTAATTTGATTTTGTTAAGTTTCTTACAATGCATAGAATTATAGAATCATAAAATCTCAAGGTTGGAAGAGAACTTAAAGGTTACTTAGCCCATCCAATTCAGGGATCTCCTTCACAATATCCCTCCCAGTTGGTTATGTAAGCTCTGCTTCAGCAGCTTCAGTGATGGGGAGCTTGCCTTCTTTTCAGGAAGGCTAATGGGACTATCCTTTCCCCACCATGAGGAGGCAGAGATTTCCCAGGGAAGCTCACAGCTTTTCAAAAACCAGGTTTTCTACAAATTCACGCTGGCCCATTGTAGCAGGCTGCTCCACTTCCTCACCACCCTACGCTTCACCTCTTGGGAGTTCCCCAAACCTTTCTCCTTTGTCTCAAATCCTGTCCCACCACTTCTTCCCACCTCTCACCAGGCATCCTCATCTCTACATTTACGGAGGAAATCAAGACCACCAGACAAAAACCATCAGCCCCCTCCCTTCCAGCTCTCTCTCATTGCTCATCTTTTCCTTCCCCCAATGCTCAAGGAAGAAGTAGCTCTCTTCTTGTCCCAAAGGAAACCTTCCTCTCGCTGTGTGGCGGTGGGGTTTATGGTAAGAGTGTGTCTCAGCCTTTCCTACCCCTTTTGATGTGAGTATTTTCTCATTCACCCAATGTGTAGGAATTGCTCAGTTTGTTTCTAGATTTCTTTCCGAAGGAATTGTTCCATGTATAGCTGTGTGTCCACAGGAGGAGGTGAGTTCTGGAGCCTCTATGCCGCCATCTTGGACAGCAACCCATAAACCTTTTTCTCTTGCTGGAAATCACAAACCTGCTGTCATGTGTTAAATCTGAATGACCAGACAGGTCCTCTCTTTCCTATAGCTCTGAACTCTCCACCTCTTCTGGCTCACTCTCCTCAGATTATAGATATGTTCAGGCCTTTCCTATACTTAAAAATAACCTCTCTTCACCCTCTCATCCCTCTTGCCTCATCCTGCTTGTATTAGTTAGGATAGGACAGGTCATGCTGCTAGAAAAGACAGCCCCAAATCTAACACAACAAAGGTTTGGTTTATCTTTCCTCACTCAGGCAAGGTCCACTACAGGTCAAAGTGACTTTTCAGAGCAACTGTCTTCCACGCAGGGACCAGGTAAGCAGCCTGCTTTAATCTTGTGCCTCCCCCTTCTCAACTCAAGGCCTCACCCACTTGCTGCAGCAGGATAAGTGGCAATCCCTCCCAACTCCAAGGAGGTTAAGAAATATCCCTCCTGTGTGCCAGGAAGGGGAAAAGAACTGGAAATAGGCATTCACTAGAAGGTTTTACCACATCTTGACCAACTTTCTTAAACACAGATTCAATGTCTGCTGTCTCCACTTCCTTGCTTCCGAGTTGTGTCTTAACCCCTGAAAATGGCTTCTGCCCCACATACTACAGAAATTCTTCTCACTCTCCTGATGACTAACGAGGAAACCTTACAGTCTTTGCTTTTCCTACTTGGATCACAGGAACTCAGCCTCCTGCAGAATCCCCTTCACTGGGCTGTGTTTCAATGTTTTGCTCTGGGATTTTCTTGGCAGCCACTGTAAGAAACAGCCAGAATTAATCTTCTGCATTTACTATGGAATTTTTATTGGAGAATTAGTCTATTATATGCCCATATTTTTCTTAGGTAAACACTAGGTGAAAAATAATTTTAGAATTTAGTGCCAGCAAAAGTGCTGCCTCTCCTAAGAAAATATGTTGGCATGTTTTATATGAAGACTCATGTTTCACTTTTTATCCTGGCTGCCAAGAAGCTTAGAACCAAACCATACAATCTATTTTAATACTAATACTTATAAAAGGCATCCAAATCAGAAAGAAGAGCTAAAATTGTCTTTATTTGCAGATGACATGATCTTATGTATAAAAAAACCTGAAGACTCCACCAAAAAACTGTTAGAACTAATCAAGGAACTCAGTAAAGTTTCAGGATACAAAATCAACATACAGAAATTGGTTGCATTTCTAAACATAACAAAGAAACATTTGAAAAGTAAATAGAGATTCACAATAGCATCAAAAACAATAAAATACTTGGGAATAAATTCAACTAAGTGGGTGAAAGATCCATATACTGAAAACTAGAAGACTTTGATGAAAGAAACTGAAGACATGAACAAATGGAAAGATATCTCATGTTCATGGATCAGAAGAATTAATATTGCTAAAATGTCCACGCTACCCAAAGCCATCTATAGATTCAATGCCATACCTATCAAAATTCCAAGGGCATTTTTCACAGAAATAGAAAAAACAATCCTAAAATTTTTATGGAACCACAAAAGACCCTGAAAAGCCAAAGTAATTCTGAGAAAGGGCAAAGCTGGAAGCGTAATGCTCCCTGATTTCACACTATACTACAGAGCTATAGGAATCAGAACAGTATGGTATTGGCATAAAAATAGACACAAAGACCAATGGGACAGAATGGAAAACCCAGAAATAAACTCTTACATATACGGTCAACTAATATTTGACAAGGGAACCAAGTACTCAATGGGGAAAGGATAGTCCCTTCAATAAATGATGTTGGGAAAAGTGGATAACCACGTGCAGAAGAATGAAATAGGATCCTATCTTACACCACTCACAAAAATTAACTCAAAGTGGATTAAAGACTTAAACATAAGAACTGAAACCTTAAAACTCCTAGAAGAAAAGATGGCAAAAAGCTCCTTGACATTGGTCTTGGCAATGACTTTTTGGATATGACACCAAAAGCAAAAATTAATGAATGGGATGACATCAACCTAAAAAGCTTCTGCACAGCAAAGGAAACAAGCTCCAAAATGGAAAGGCAACCTATGGAATGGCAGAAAATATTTGCAAATCATATATCTGATAAAGGGTTAATATCCAAAATGTATTTTAAAAAACTCACACAACTTAATAGTGAAAGAACAAACAATCCAATTAAAAAAGGGCAGAGGAACTAAATAGAAATTTTTCCAAAGAAGACATGGCCAAGAGATGCATGAAAATGTGCTTGACATCATTAATCATCAGGGAAATACAAATCAAAACCACAATGAGATATCACCTCACACCAGTCAGAATGGCTATTATAAAAAATACAAGACATAGGGGCTGGCGCCATGGCCTAGTGGTTAAATTCAGCATGCTCCACTTTGGCAGCCCAGGTTCAGTTCCCAGGTGCAGACCTACACCACTCATTGGCAGCCATGCTGTGGTGGCAACCCACATACAAAATAGAGGAAGATTGGCAACACATGTTAGCTCAGGGTGTATCTTCCTCAGCAAAAAAACCCCACAAGACAAAACAAGTGTTGGCAAGGATGAAGAGTAAAGGGAACCCTTGTACGCTGTTGGTAGAAATGTAAATTGGTGCAGCCACTCTGGAAAACAGTATGGAGGTTCCTCAAAAAATTAAAAACAGAAATATTGTATGATCAAGCTATCCCACTACTGGGTATTTATCCAAAGGAAATGAAAACAGGATGTTGAAGAGACATCTGTACTCCAATGTTCATTGAAGCATTATTCACTATAGCCAAGATATGGAAACAACGTAAATGTCCATCAATGGATGAATGGATAAAGAAGATGTGATATACGTGTATATATAAAAGGGAATAATATTCAGTTGTGAGAAAGAAGGAAATTCCACCACTTGCAACAATATGGATGGAACTTGAGGGCATTATGCTAAGTGAAATAAGACAGAGAAAGACAAGTACTACATGATTTCCCTTATGGCTGGAATCTAAAAAAGTTGAACTCATAAAAACAGAGTAGAGAGGGGTTATTGGAGGCTGAGGGTGGGGGAAATGGGCAGATGTTGGTCAAAGGGTACAAACTTCCAGTTAGAAGATGAATAAGTTCTGGAGGCCTAATGAACAGCATGGGGACTATAGTTAATAAGACTGTATTAGATACTTGCAAGTTGCTAACAGAGTAGATCTTAAATGTTCTCACCACAAAAAAGAGATGGTAATTATGTGATGTGATGGAGGTGTTGGTGAACACTATGGTAATCATTTTGCAATAGATAAGCATATCAAATCATCATGCTGTACACCTTAAACTTATACAATATGTCAAGTATATCTCAATAAAGCTGTAAAAATACTATCACCTATTTAGTTTACTTGGTTGCTCTTTTCCTGTCTTAATTTTCTCTTTTCATCCCTCCAGCCTATTTGAAAGGTATCTTTTCTTGTGAGACCTCAAATTCATTTTTGAAAGCATTAGGGGCACAAAATCATTAAAACAGCCTTTTCTGACCAGGTTGGAGAATCGGTAGTATTCCTCAGGGTCCTGCAGGTCTCAGCATGACTGAAGTCAATCACACCCTTGCTAGAGAAGGTGGGAGAAGGTACTGCAGGCAGCAGAGATCCTCAGTTCACGTTTGAACCTTCCAGATCTTCCTGCCTGAGCCCCAGGGCAGAGGAAGGAGATCTTGAGGAGAGAAGACATCCTGGGGCTGTTAGGTCTGCAACACGTTCCTCTCCCAGCAGCACGAGGCCTGGGGAAAGTCACTGGATTCGCAGACAAGTGGGGAAGGAACCTAAAGTCTGAGGAGAGAGCTTTGTCCAAGATGAAATGATGATCAAGACTTGGGTTTCAGGTGAAGCTACCTTCAAAGAAATAAATGGGATATGTTTTCTATACTCTGGGATAAGTGGTACACAAATTGTGCTTTAAAGTTTTGATAGAATTCACCCATGGCGCTGTTCTTTGAAATCTGTTTGACTTCAGATTCTTTACTTTCTCTATAATCAGTCATTGTTCATCTTATGGAGATTTTCTGATCTAATAGCAAATACAGTGCGTAGTGTTCTCCTTCATTTGAAAATAGTGTCCTTTGCTCATGTGGTTTACCCCCTTTCTCAAGTCTAATGTTAGATATATCTTCCCTCATTTTCTTGGTTAAATCTATTAAAGATTTGCCTATTGTTTTTATCAAATGAGCTCTTGGATAGTTTACTAATTCTATTATTTTCTGGTGTATTGATTTCTGCATTTGTTCTTGCTGCTTTCCTTCAGTTTTGGGGTTTTTTTTAAGATTTTATTTTTCCTTTTTCTCCCCAAAGCCCCTGGTACATAGTTGTATTTTTTTTTAGTTGTGAGTCTAGTTCTAGTGGTGGCATGTGGGACGCCGCCTCAGCGTGGCCTGACGAGCGGTGCCATGTCCGCGCCCGGGATTTGAACTGGTGAAACCCTGGGCCGTGGAAGCAGAGTGAGCGAACTTAACCACGCGGCCACGGGGTCAGCCCCTTTCCTTCAGTCTTTTTGTTTGGGGGGCAGAGAAAGATCAGCTTCCTTACTTGAAGGTGAGGTCCACTTATTTTTATTATTTTTTGTTAAATAACATTACCAATTAATGTCATAAAATTTCCTCTGTGCACAGTTTTGACTATATCTCTTGAGTTTGATATATAGCTTCTTGTTATTGTGGTTTTGCTTTACAGATGATTTATTTTCTAGTCATATTGCTTTGTTACTAGAAAATGTGGCCTCCAAGGTTTCTACCTTTTCAAATGCCTGGTGTATTTCCTAATGATTCAGTGTGGTAGGCAGCTTCTGACATGGCTCCCAATGATCCCCGCCTCCTTGCATTCATGCCCTTGTATAATCTTCTCTCTTAGAGTGTGGGCGGCACCTAGTGACTTGCTTCTAATGAATAGAAAAAGCAATGGGATATCTCTTTCAAGTTAAGGTTATAAGACCGTGACTTTCATCTTGTGGCTGTCTCTCTCATGTGCTCACTCTTATGAAGGCTGAATGCCATGTTGTAAGGTCTACATAGCAAAAAACTGAGGGCAGCCTCTGGCCAATAGCCAGTGAGGAACTGAATCCTGCTGGTAACCATGTGAATGAGCTTGGAAGTGGACCCTTCCCCAGCTGAGCTTCCAGATGAGACCATGGCTTCAGCCAACACCTCCATTGCAGTCTTGTGAGCGATTCTGAGACAGAGGGCTCAGCTAAGCAATGCCCAGATTACTGGCCCACAGAAACTGTGATAATGAACGTGTTTTAAGCCACTAAGTCTTGGGGTAATTTCTTATTACAGCAATATATAGCTAATACATTCAGATTGATCAGTGTGTGTATGTTTCATAATATTTTTCTTTGGAGGAATATGTATTCCCTGTTTGTTCAATATACATTTATTAGATGAAATTTATTCATTTTTTACAAGTTTTTCTCTCAGCATTTGACATCAATGACTACTTGAAACTCCTTCTTGGGAGTTCCCTTGACACCATTCTCTGCTGATTCTTCTGCCTTTTCACTGCAGAAACGGTCTAATCCAAACCAAATGTAGGCTTCCCCAGAACTTCTCTGCAAAATTTATCATTAAAGGAAAAAATAGAACTTTCTATTGGAGTTGATAGAGTTGCTAGTGGTTATCTTGCTGCCTCATGCACAGAGCTTGTAAGAAAATAAAGCCAAGCACAGGAAAATAGGGCAGAGAGAGAAATGCCTGAGACCTGCAGACACTGTGTGAGCCCCTGGATCCAGCCATACGTGGACTCCATGGGCTTCCCGGATCCACACATAAGGAGACCTTTTTTGCCTGAACTAATTCAAGCTGGACTTTTCTCTCTTGCAGCTAAAAGTCCTATTTAATAGCACTCCCAGTACTATCTCTAATCTCAACCTTTTCCTGGAGTTCCCCACCCACATTTTCAACTTCATACTGAATATCTCTACCTAGATTCCTTCACATACCAAAAACGCATCCAAAAAGTAATCTTTTCTGTAAAACTTGCTCATTCCTTCAGGATCTCTGTTTCATTAGAGGTGCTACCAACCTGAGAAACTTGGATTTAAAACTCCAAATACACTCAATACACTTTCTTCTCTCTCCACATTCTGTTGTCATGAAGTCCATCTTCCCTATTCACGGCCACTGAGCTGGTCAGGCCTTCCTCTTCCGTCACCTAGACCCTGTTGACAGCCTCCCCCCCGGTCTCCTTGACTCCCATCTCACGCCCCTGCAACTCACCTTGCACAGGTGACCAGATGACTTCCCGAAATTGCAGCTCAAGGATGTCACTCCACTGACCGACACCTGGACTGGCTTCTCACTGTCCACAGAATAAACTAGCGTTAGGAGCCCTCCAGTCACAACAGGAGCTGAGACACTGCACACCTGCTGCTGCCAGGCCTGGCCCGAGCCCTCTACCTACCTTACCTATTTGGTCCCCATAAAACCCTAAGAGGCTCTATCGTTATGTGCACTTTACAGAAGGCAAATAACTCCCAAGGGCACGAAGCTGGTAAACAGTACAGTGTTTGACCCGATTTTCACTAACCGCCCTACCACGTCCCTCACTTCTCAGTGAGCTCGTCCAACAAACCCTTGTAGAAATATCTCCTTAGCTGTCACTTGACTAAAGATGACATTTCAGTAATATTATTGTGTGACTCTTTCCAGTTCCCTCCTCCGGCTTCCCACTTTTATGTCTTGGAGTTGTCAGTTCCCTTGCCCAGGACATTCTGGCCCAATCAACATCATCCCGTAAGACACAGCTGGTGCCTCTTCACCCATGGGGTGTTCCCTGAAAATCCCAGTCAAAAGTAAGCTCTCCCCTCATCAAATGCTTTATTTTTTTTCAATTCTGGATAAGTAACTCATGACAAGCTACAAACCCCCACCAGTAATATTGTGACAGAGCCCGTCCCTTCCTTCCCTCCCTACCTCCTATTACCAAGCTTTCTTATCCTCGCCAATCTGACAGGCAAACATTATAGCTCGTTGTAGTTTAATTTGCATTTCATTTTCATAAGTGAAGTTGAACACTTTTTCATTTGTTTAAAAACTATTTCCAATTCCTCTTCTGTGAACTGTCTGTTCACATCTTTTGCCCATTTTTCTGTTGGGTTGTGGGTCTTTTTCTTAGTTGGTTTTATAGAAGCTCTTTAAATATTAAGAGCCCTTTATTTATGATGTAATTTGCAGAGATTTTACCCAATTTATATTTAAATTTTGTTTCTAGTGTTTCTTTCCATACTGAAATTTTTTTTAAAAAACATGTACTTAAATTTACCAACTTCTTATGGATTCTGGGTTTGCCGTTATACTGAAAAAGACCTTCCCTGCTCTGAAGAATGGGAGAAAACCAATATTTTTATATTTAAATATTTGATCCATTTGGAATTTATTCTGATGTAAGATGTGAGGTGTGGATCCAACTTGATTTTTTCCAGACAGCTACCAATTGGACCAATTCTATTTATTAAATAATCCATATTTTTATCACTTATTTGAAATGTCTTTAATGTGCTGCTGCATTCTTTTGGCTAATATTTCATTTAGGATTTCTTTACATTGATGTTCATAATCAAAATTAGTTCGCAGCTTTCTTTTTTTGGGTTTTGGTATCAGTGCTATGTTTCATAAAAAGACTTTTTCTGTGCTCTGGAATGACAGCCACCATTATTGTTTTCTATCCTTTCAGATTTTCATAGAATTCTCCTGTGAAGCCATCTGAGTCTCCTGATTTTTTGGTGGCTGTTTGACATGTTTTCTCTCTTTGTTCTTTGTTAATTTTACATATTCCATCTATTTTGAGGGTAGGTTTAGGGAAATTATATTCCTATAAAATAAATGATTTCATCCATATTTTCAAAACGACTTGCATAGAGTGGAGTGAAGTAACATCATATACAATCCTCCTAGTTTCCTCTGTATCTGAGGATATTACCCTCTTATCAAGGAAAAACTTAATAAAGACCTTAAAGATTAGTGAATCCTTAGATTAGAAAAATGATAAAATTAATGAATCTGAGAGCTGTTTCTTTGGGGGGGAAAAGATGAACCATTAACTGACCTAATCAACCATGGATCTTTTTACTGTCTCCACAGTTTTGCCCTTTCCAGAACGTCATATGGTTGGAGTCACACAGCATGTAGCCATTTCAGATTGGCTTCTTTCACTTAGTAACATGCATTTAAGGTTTGTCCATATCGTTTACTGACTTGATAGCTCATTTCTTTTTAGTGCTGAATAATATTCTATCGCGTGGATACAACAGTTTATCCATTCACCTGCTGAAGGACGTCTTGGTTGCTTCCAGTTTTGGCAGTTATGAATAAAGAGGCTATAAACATTTGATTACTGATTTTCGTCTGGATGTCTCAGTCAGCTTTGGCTGCCAAACAAAATACCACAGTCTGGGTGGTTTAAACAACAGGCATTTATTTCGCACAGTTCTAAGGGCTGGAAGTTCAAGATCAGGGTGCCAGCACGCTCAGAGTCTAGCAAAAGCCCTCTTCCTGGCACGTAGACAGCTGCCTTCTTGCTGAACCCTCATGTGGTACGGGGGTAGGGGGGAGATCTGGTCTCTTCTTATAATGGCGGTGATCCCATCATGAGGACCCCACCGTCACAACTACATCTGAAACTAAGTACCTCCCAAGGCCCCATCTCCAGCTATCATCACACTGGGGATTAGGACTTCAACACAGGAATTTTGAGGGAACACAAACATTCAGTTCTTAACAGTAGACATATGTTTTCAACTTATTTGAGTAAATACCAAGGAGTGTAATGCTGGTAAGAGTATGTTAGTTTTGTAAGAAACCACCAAACTGTCTTCCAAAGTGGCTGTGCCATTTTTTTTTTTTATTGAGTTCATATTATTTTACAGCATTGTGAGATTTCAGTTGTACATTATTACTTGTCCATCATCATGTAAGTGCTCCCCTTCACCCGCAGTGCCCACCACCCAGCCCCCTTCCCCTGGTAACCACTGAACTGTTCTCTTTGTCCTTGTGTTCGTTTATCTTCCACATATGAGTGAAATCATCTGGTATCTGTCTTTCTCCATCTGGCTGATTTCACGTAACATAATACTCTCCGGCTCCATCCATGAGGTTGAGAATGGGACGATTTTGTCTTTTTTTATGGCTGAGAAGTATTCCTTTGTATATACACACCACATCTTCTTTATCCAATCATCAGTCGATGGGCACTTGGGTTGCTTCTCTGTCTTGGCTATTGTGAATAATGCTGTAATGAACATGGGGGTACATAAGTCACTTTGAATTGTTGATTTCAAGCTGTTTGGATAGATACTTGGTAGTGGGATGGCTGGATCACATGGTACTTCTATTTTCAATTTTTTGAGAAATCTCCATGCTGTTTTCCATAGTGGCTGCACCAGTTTGCATTCTCACCAGCAGTGTATGAGTGTTCCCTTTTCTCCACACCCTCTCCAACATTTGTTGCTTTTGTCTTGGTGATAGGCATTCTAACAGGTGTAAGGTGATATCTTAGTGTGGTTTTGATTTGCATTTCCCTGATGATTAGTGATGTTGAGCATCTTTTCATGTGCCTATTGGCCATCTGTCTATCTTCTTTGGAGAAATGTCTGTTTGTATCTTCTGCCCATTTTTTGATCAGGTTGTTTTTTGTTGTTGTTCTTCAGTCACGTGAGTTCTTTATATGTTATGGAGATTAACCCCTTGTTGGGTATACAATTTGCACATATTTTCTCCCAGTTTGTGCATTGCTTTTTTGTTTTGATCCTGGTTTCCTTTGCCTTGCAGAAGCTCTTTAGTCTGATGAAGTTCCCAAAGTGACTGTGCCATTTTGCATTCCCACTAGCAATGAATGAGAGTTCCTGTTACTCCACATCTTCACCAGCATTTGGTGTTGTCAGTATGGTAGAGTTTGGCTATTCTAATAAGTGTGTAGTGGTATCTCATTGTTGTTTTACTTTGCTTTTCCCTAATGGCGTATGATAGGGAGCATCTTTTCAGGTGCTTGTTTGCCATCTGTGTATCTTCTTTGGTGAGGTGTCTGTTCAGGTGTTTTGCCCATTTTTCACTCAGGTGGTTTGTTTTCTTCTCATTGAGTCGTAAGAGTTCTTTGTCTATTTTGGATAGCAGTCACCTATCAGATATAATTTCTGCAAATGTTTTCTCCCAGCTACGGCTCGTTGTCTCATTCTCCTAACACTGTTTTTCACAGAGTGGAAGTTTCTAACTTACAGACTTGTCTACACTGAGCCTTCAGCAATTAATCGAGTACAGTTCAGGTTTTCCTACCCTGGTTCTGGTTCCCACGAAGGTTTCTGCTTGTGGGTTTCTGCTCAACTCAGTTGTGCCTGTCCCCACTTTTGGGGACAGTGGTTTGCCCTGTGACCTCACTTCTCTGACAGATCTAAGAAGAGTTGTTGGCTTTTCAGTTTGTTCACTTTTTTATTTGTTGTTAGGATGGAGTGACAACTTCTAAGCTCCTTACACGCTGGACTAGAAACTGGAAGAACAAAATTTGGTTCCATTTGTTTTTTAAATTTTAAATAATGGGGATTTTTGCTTTCTAGTCTTATCAGTTTTTATTTGTGTTGCATTGAAATCAAAGAAAGTCTATGGCAGTTCTACTTCCTGGAGCTTATTGAGCTGCCTTTTGTGGCCCGCAGTAAGCTTTGCTCACGGCCATCATATTTTCCGTTGATTTCCGTCACAACACGGGCAGCAGGAAGCCCTGAATCAAGGTGGTGGGAAATGTGAGGAGTGGTCCGGGAATAGTAATGATTCTGTTCTATTTCTTTCTGGAGCCGACCATGCTAGCTATAAGTTTTGTTTGCCCTGAATACTTTCTCTTTCTCTTTTGTTCTGCTCACAGAACATTTCCTTCAAAGTGGAAGCCCATTTCATGTGGGTAACTCCATCCCCACCCTACAAGGCTGTGCACATGATCCAGGCCTGGCCAATCAGAGTACCCCCTTTTTGGTAATAGCAAATAGTTCAGAAATGGGCACATGATCCAAGAAAAGCCAAGCAGAGTCTTGGCCACATCTTCTTACTGGGCTCATTCAGACACAAGTCTAGAGCTGCTGGTAACCACTTTGCCACGGAGTAGGAAAGTCTATCTCAGAAGGACGTCAACAAAGAGGAAAGCAGGATATGAAGAGGAGGATAAAGAACCATATTATTGCTATTGACACTTAACCCTTGGATCAAGCCAAGCCTTAGCCACTTGGACCCTTTAGAACTTTCTAGTTATGTGAGTTAATAAGTACCTTACTATTTGTTTACATTAGTTTGAATTGGTTTTCTGTCACTTGCAACTGGAAGAGTCCTGACTAACACAGGTATACGAAGTGCATGGGTTGGGGTGTGGAAAAGAACAAAGACTGGAAATGCAGGTTGGGCCAGGTCTCGTGGCAAGCTCATAGCCAGCATGTGCCTAGCTTGGGACTCAACATGCAGCAGGCACTCTGTTGAGTTGACCTGAACTCCCATAAGCAGTAAAACCTGTCAGTAATGCAGAATTTCACAGGCTGGTCTGACCCTTTATTCCTGGGCCAGAAAACTGACCCCAGCTGGGTAACCTGGCAGAGTCCCCTCTCTGCCCACTGTTGGCTGTGAAATGCATTGCTGCTTAGCTCGGGGGGCCAGCTCAGCAGAGCAGCCATGAAACAAGAGGGCAGGCTGAGCCACGCCCCCAGAGAACATCATCCTTCCTTCCTGTGCCCTGAGCCTGTGTGGGAGCTGGCTGGCCAGACTCCCCAGAATCCGGCGCCCCCAATCCCAGCTCCAGGCTCTCCTTTTCATGGCTTTCCCAAGGGCCAGGGACAATTTTAAATAATTCTTTGTGAGGACACAAAAAAAATTGCAGGATATTAAGTGTCAGGGCCCTTAGAAAGCATCCAGCTGGGGAAGTATACTAGTCAGCTCAGGCCACCATAACAAAATACCCCAGACTGGGCGTCTTAAACAACGGAAAGTTATTTTCTCACAGTTCAAGAGGCTGGAGTTCAAAGGTCAATGTGTCAGCAGGTTTGGTTTCTCCTGAGGCCTCTTTCCTTGCTTATGGAAGGTCACCTTCTCCCTGTGTCCACACATGGGCTTCCCTCTGTGCGCGTGCACCCCTGGGTCTGTGTCCCCAAATTTCCTCTTCTCATAAGGACTCACTGCATTAGGATTCACCCTAATGGCCTCAATCTCCTCTTTAAAGGCCCTATCTCCAAATTTAGTCACATTCTCAGATACTGGGGGTTGGGGTTTCAACATATGAATTTGGGGGGACACAACTCAGCCCACAACAGAGAGGGTGAGCTTCTCCCCTTCTCCTCTTACTGCTTCTTCTCTTCTTCCCCATCTTGCTAACTGCATTTCTGGCCTCCGCAGGGGAGGCACCATGGAGGATAGAGAGGAGGTGAGGATGAGGGGCGGGAAGTCCTCACTCACCGGCCTCTGTAGTGGTTTTCTTTGCTGCTTTTCAGAGGCCACGCCTCACCCATCGCTGCGAGTCGCTCACTGCAGTTCCCTTGACTGAGTGACTCCAGCAGCATCCCAGCTCACCCACGCCCCTCCCTCTTCAGGCACAGGGAGTCCATGAGGCCTCTGCCTCTTTCCTGCTGAAGTCGGGTCACCCCGCACACACCAGCCCTGGATTATTCAGAAGAGCGTGCTTCAGAACACAGACTTAAGGTGGTGACAAGTGAGTCTGGGGGCAGAGCAGGACCAGCACTCAGACAGGAACCAGGCACAGGTGGGATCCGCTTGCAGGGGGAGCTGAGCACAGATGGTAGCGGGAGCAGGCTCTCGATGAGCTAGGCCCAGGGGCATCTGAGAGCAGGTGGTTGGGGGCACGGTACATAGGCAGCCAAGGGGGTCGGTGGCGGCCCTGGCATTAAAGACTGCTTATGCATCAGCAGGACAGAGTTGCTTTACAGAGAAACTTCCCTTCCAACCAGGAGGCAGAGTGTTGAGCCTGCCAGCCTAATAACAGCCACTAACATTTAATGAGAGCACATTAGGTACCAGACACTGGATTAAGCACTTTATATGCACGTGCTAACTTGTTTCGCCCTCCCCACCCTGTGGAGCATACTCTCTCATTATCCCTATTTTACAGATGAGGGAACTGAAGTTCAGAGAGGTTATGAAATGTGCCCTGGGTCACACAGCTAGGAAGCACCGGAGCTAGAGTTAAAACTGGGCAGCTTGCTTCCAGAGCCCCTGTGATCAACTACATACCATCCTCGCTCTCAAAGGAGAGGCTGTTCAAAGGAGACCGCCACTCAACCTTCAGGTTTGCAGCATTATGCGGGAGGAGATGGTGGAGGGGACCATGGTGGGAGTTGGGCGCCGCCTCCCCAAACTTCTCTGTTGGGATTGGCCCTTCCCCTCTTCTGCTTCCTGTGACAGCTGGGTGAGTGGCTGGGAGAAACCACCCCTCACATCCTGGTTTCCTGCTCACCCAGCACAGACTAGGTGACGCACAGATTTTTGCTCAGCTGAAACTTGAATTTAATTTGCCAACAATATACGGAACCTCGGGCAAGTCCTTCCCCTCTCTAGAAAGTTTCTTGACTTAGCAAACATAAGGAATCCCATCCGCTGACTTCAAGGCTCTTTCCCCCTTTCCCTCCGATCCTGTTCTCAGCCCGAGCTGTTTAGGAAAGCTATTTAAGGCACTGTGAAAAATACCCATGCCTGGGCCCTCAAATCGATTAAATCGGAATGGGGTCACCAGGTGATTCTACTGCATAGCCTGCTGAGAACCACTGCTCCTGTCTCCCCATCACCTTCCTGCTCAAAGCCATAGGCCAGGATCATTTCTTTCTTTCCTCAAGCAAAATAAATCAGAGGCACTTTACTGCGAACGATTTTAGAAGCAATCGCTTTTTCCCAAAGTGTCTTCTAGGCAGACCGAGCCTTGATGAGATGTTCAGGCAGATCCTGAGGCCCCTGTGTGGTCTGGCAGGCTGGGGGGCGGCATGGCACAAATTCTGGGGAAATTTCATGGCAATATAGCCCATTCGTCTCAGCTGAACACCCACGTCAGCTGAGAGAGGTGAACTGGAGCAGAACCCTCCTCAGTCAAGTGCACCAGGTGGGGACCGGCCAGGCCTCAGATGGAAGTAGTTCCGGAATTTATCAATTCAGCAGGATGATTTCATTCTGCGAAGTGTCGGCAGCTGGCAGATTGGAGGCCTCTCACAGAGCCCACCTCTTGTAAGTAGTGGAAAAGGAGACATTTTCCTCCGCAGAGGCAGAGGGAGTCACAAGGAGCCAGGAATTAAGCTCTGGGCTCTCTGAAGCCCAGAGACAAGTTCCCCTTACACAGACACCTACTTGTCAAGTTCAGGGACAAAGATGAAATAATGAGAAGGGCCCTAGAATTGCAGATCAAGAGACCTGGACTCAAAGGCCAGCACTGCCCTAACCTCGCTCGGGGCAGGCGTGGCCCGGCCTCCCCGTCTCTCTGGCCTTTGTTCTCCCAGACTCTGCAATGTGCGCATCAGACCCGTGAGCACTGAGATCTCCCAGCTCAGCGGCTCTGGGATTCCTCCACCCTTGTGGGAAGGGCCTTTTCTCTCCTACCCACCCATTCTGGAGCAACCAGCGAGCTTCGTGGACAGTTCTTACACCTGAGAAATGTACCCTGTGAACCTGGAGGGAAAAGTTCCCTCCAGCTTTGTTGAGCATCTTTTCATCGCCAGAAGCCAGCAACCCTGCAGGAGAGGGCATGGCTCCAGCGAGGCCCCTCCCTGGGATGCTGAGTTCCGGGCTCCAGCTGGAGGGGAAGATTCCGAGGTTCTAGCCAGACCTTTGTTCTTACCCAGAAACCTCAGAAGCACCAGATCTGGCAAACCCTTACCCCCAATGCTTCAAAGCACAACACTCAAAAACACAAAAGACTTGACAGATTTTTTGATTGAGCAAGAATTAAAATATAACCAGAACAATTATCCAAGATATGTAGCGCTTGTTTGTTTTGCAATCATTTTAGATTTACAGAAGAGTTGTACGGATGGAAGAGTTCCCTGCACCCTTCACCCAGCGGCCCTCATGTTCACATCTTACATAACTAGGGTACAGTTATAAAACTGAGGTTAACATTGGTACACACTATTAACTAAATTATATCCTTTGTTTGGATTTCACTAATGTCCTTTTTCCATTCTAGCATCCAATCCAGGAGACCACATCATTATGTCTCCTTAGTGTCCTACCGTCTGTGACAGTTTTTCAGTGCCTGCTTCTCTAAATCAGGGGTTCTCAGCCCCAAATGTCCACTAGAATCACCTGGGAAGCCTTTGAAAGGCACGGAGGACAGAGCCATGCACCCATAATATCAGAGTTGCTGGGTGCGGGCAGGACTAGCATCATTTTTTCCTAAAGCTCCAGGAGATTCTGATGTACAGCCAGCCAGCGTTGATAGACTGCTCTTAAAATATCAGACCTCCTACTCATCCAGCCAAAGTTCTTCTTGGTGTGGGCAAATGACCATTTCTCAATTAATTTTTAACGACACATGAATATTTAAGTACATTACTTACCTAGTGCTTACTAGCGCTTTATAACTATTTAATCAAATCAGAACATTGTAGATAAAGGTTAAGTCCTTTTTAATTATCCCTCAATTATAATCTCTTCCCCTTCTCCAGAGACCCAGACACTTACCCTTATGACTTTGGCTTGTACCATTACAGACTTTCTTCTGTGATTTTTCATCGAAACATCAGGAAATGAGATGGTATTGTGTGTTTGTGTTTCTAAATGGTACCACATCATATGTAACGTTCACTTCACGTGTCTTAAAGATTTATCCACACTGTGACCTAGAAGTCTAGCTCATTCATTTTAATACTTTCATACTATTTCATGGTATGATAATACACCAACATTTTTTATGGACATTTAGGTTATTTCTAACTTTTTGCTCTTGCAAGCCCTGCTGCCCTGTGCATCCTTAGGCATGTCACAGAATGCTCCTTACAGTATAGCAGTTATGTAAGTACACCCAATGCCGTCTTGTTTCCAGCATGTTTCTATGTAAAAGAATGAATATCTGAAGTGGAAGGGCTGGGCCTCGAAGGGTGTGGAGTCTGCATGTTTTGTTTCAGTTGATATTAGCTTATGCTCATCCTAACCAGCTTTCCCAAGAGATTCTCCATCTATTCTCCAAGAAGCGTGTGTGAGACTACCAACTTTCCTGACATCTTGGCCAACACTTGATTTATCAAACTTTTATTTTTTTTGAGGACGATTAGCCCTGAGCTAACATCTGCTGCCAATCCCCCTCTTTTTGCTGAGGAAGACTGGCCCTGAGCTTACATCCGTGCCCATCTTCCTCTACTTTCTATGTGGGATGCCTGCTACAGCATAGTGTGCCAAGCGGTGCCATGTCCGCACCCGGGATCCAAACTGGCAAACCCTGGGACACCTAAGCAGAACGTGCACACTTAACCGCTGTGCCACTGGGCCGGCCCCTGATTTATCAAACTTTTTAATGTTTTCCTACAAGCAGGTGATAAATGTTATCTTGTTCTTTTAGTCTACATTCAGTGATATTTTAATAGAATTATAAAACATCAGAGTTGAAAGAGACCTCAGTGATCATATTGTCCAATCCCTCGGTTTAAAGAATTTTTTAATTGTATATAAGTCATACATGGACACATTATCATAGTAAAAATCTAAAATAAAATTACAATATATTGAATAAAAAATTAGTCCTCTTTTGCATCCTCCTCTGACCCCCTCACTGCAGACTGATGTTAATCGTTGGTATATCATGATGGCTCACTTACTGCATATGTATATGCATATGTAAATGCACATAAGCTATAGCAGGTGGTGATAGAGTTTTACATAAAAGGGATATAGCTCTGTGTGTTTTTCTGTAGTTATTATTTCCTCACAACAACGTTTCTTAGAAATCTTTCTGTATCCGCACACAGAGATCTACTCTGTTTTTTAACTGCAGCATAATATTCTATAGTATGGGATGTATTTGCTATTTATTGCTGTGTAACAAATTACCCCCAAAATTTAGCAGCTTAAAACAACAAACATTTGTCATCTCACACAGATCAGGAAATTGGGAAATGCTTATCCTTGTGGTTCTGGATCAGGGTCTCTCCTGAGGTTGCAGTTGAGTGGAGCCACAGCTGCAGTCAGCTAAGACTTGACTGGGGTTAAAAAATTGGCACATAATGTGGCTCACGTACATGGCTGTTGGTAAGAGGACTCGGTTTTTCTCTGCATGGGGCTTTCTATAAGGCTGCTCACAACAAGGCGGCTCCCCCAGTGATGAGAAAGAGACAGACAGAGAGAGAACCCAAGGGAAGCTGCTGTCTTTTTATAACCTAAGCTCAAGAGTGGCATGCCATTGCTCTGCTATTTGCTATTGGCTATTGGTCATGCATAACAACCCTGCTTCAGTGTGGGAGGGGACTATACCTGGGGCAATACCAGGAGGCAGGGATCATTGAGGGCCAACTTGGAGGCTAACTACCACCTGGGGTTACCATGGGCTAAGGTGGGTGGTCTTCAGGTTTTCATGACCTCCTGCAGCGCTGCCATGAACATCCTTGGGCATGCTCCTTGATGCACATGCACTTCTCTCCTAGTCCTAGAAGTAGAATTGCTGCAATTCCTTCATTATCAAATAGGGAAAGTGAAACCAGAGAAAAGTGACTTCTCCAAGGTCGCACTGCCAATTACCTGCAAGCCCAGGATTACACCTCAGTCACCTGACTTCCAGTCCATTCCCTTTCCAGAGCCATTCTTGGGCAAGGTAAATATGGGTTGAGATTTCAACAAATAACCTGAGATAACGCCTGGCTGGTAATTGCCAACCATCAGTTCCCAGAACACCAACAAAAAATGAAACCGCTAATCTCGCTAATATCTGTCACTGTACTCAAGGCCTGATTAGCCAATGCCTGGACGCCTAATCTGCTGGGATTAGAAAGAAGCTGGCGGAAACGAGGAATCCTTTCCATGTGGTAACTGGCAGAAACACTGGAGTCAAACAGACCTGGGTTTGAATCCTGGCTCTAGCTCTGTGACTGTGGACGAGCCACATAATTCCTCTGACCCTGTTTGTTCATCTGTAAGATGGGCGTGCACAGAGGGCCCACCGCACAGGCTTGTTCTGAGGAGCAGACGAGACGACGTACGTGATGGGCCAGCACAGGGTTGGGCCTGCTCCCTAGATGGGGCTGCTATTCTCTGTGTTCTTCCTGGTCGACCCATTTCAGTTATCCACAAGCTTTCTGAATGAATGAACTCCATTTTCTAAAAATATGTGGTGTCTACAGGGCCATTTTATTTCGTGTTCCCACCTCCTGATTCTCTGCTGTTGACACTGACCTTTATTTTGTGGCCTGTGGTTCCTGTTGCAGACTGCCCAGGTTTTTGAGGAACGGGGCAAGGTGTGGGTGTGGAGCCACTGAGGGTGGCCCCTCCGGCCCAGGGCACAGCTCTCTTCCTGCCCCCTGTGAGGGCGTTAGTCATAGATGCCACTGTCCCTGCAGACACAGCCTCAATCCTCCTCACCTCTGTGACTCTAGATCCAGCATGGTGCCCAGCACTTTGGAAGTGTCTGGAATAAATGAATGAATAAGATCAATTTAACCAAATCAAGTGGCATGGGGTTCATCATAAAGGACATCTTTGGGACATCAAATTGTTGCCTGGTTTCTGATTTAAAATATTAAGAGGATTGGGGGTGTGGAGTAACTTGGGGTCCTCAGAAGCCCAGCAGAAGGAAGGATGGGTGGAGTGAGAGGGGAAGAGGGCAGAGGGGCGAGCATGGAGTTAGTTTCTGTGTGGCGAGTGTAAGGTGCCCTTGGGAGCTCCAGAGTAAACATCATCTACCAGGTGGAGCATGAGAGAGACCCATGACCTTTTACCAGCTGATTAACAAATGGGCTTTTGACCACAGGTCACTGGATTCCCCTGAGCTTCAGGAAAGGATTTCTGGGACCCCATGGTTCTTCAGAATCTAAAGCCCACACAAGGAGTCTGGCCAGAGCCAGACAAGGACAGAGATGTAAAGAGGATGTGGCCCAGGCAAGCGATTCCCCAGGCCAAAACCAGAAGGGTGTAAGCATCCTCTGTCTGTCAGGATCCTGAAAGGTCAAAGGACACCCCACAGGGAACACTTGAGTTTGGCTTCCCAGCCCTACCCTTGCCCCAGTGCCGCCTCCACAGCCCTGGAGGGAGGCTGGCTCACTGGCTTCAGTGATGAAGACCCATTTCCTCCTCCACTTGGGAAGCTGCAGGGAGCCAGGCTGGGCCCATCAGCTGCCCTTGCTGGTCCAGAGGGAGGTGCACACCTGGAGGGACCTGGGTGGGAAGGGCAGGGCTCCAGCGTGCGCACCCAGTGCTGGGGCTCGGCATGGCCATCATGTCACTTCCAGTGAGGCTCCATCCAGGCACACCGGGCACTAACCATGACAAGCAAAGGCGCGGACGGCCAATGCTTACACAGCACACCTCATTCCAAACCCCTTCGCTGTTCTTCCTCAGGAAGCTTCCTGTTGAAAGATAACTGCTCTGCCTGTGATCAAACAGATTTATATTTATTTACTTTCCTTTCCTCCCAGGCCTGAGCCAGCCTCGACAGGTCAAAGGGCACGATTCCGAGCACCGAGATGGTCCCTGGAGAAGACTGGGATTTCTCTGGGGACCAAGTGTGGCAGAAAAAGGCAGGGTCTCCTGGCAGCCAGGGCAGGGTTGCCAGCCCCCCAAGACCCCTTGGCAAATGGGGCACCTCTTAGGGTGGGAGGGGGCCTCCAGGAAGCTGGCTGTCAGTTCCTGAATCTCTGCTTTCAAGGACCTGAAGGTCTTCTGTCTCAGGAACATGGAACAATCACAGAGACACTTACATCCAAAATCCATCTTCCTTCAGAACTGTGCCCAGGTCTCAGGTCAGAAAAGCGAGCCTGCGTACTTGGTAAATCGGTGGTTTATCTACTCTGTAACTGGGCCTTTAGACCCGACAGTGAGATTTCTGACACGACTGCTCACAGGAGAGGTCTCCAGAGTTCCTGGAAAATCCCTTATCAGACGCCGCCAGGAAACAGGGGCTTCCACGGAAATGAACGCAGTGGGTGGGCAACTGAAGACCATCCCAAAACACAAACTTAAAAAAAAATTTGTTTTACTAACTTAGGTGTAAAACTTCCTAAAAACACTGCACTCAGCTGCATGTTCTTAAGCAAATAAATTGAACATAATTTGATCCTCAGGGGCCACCTCAGGCCCATGGGGGAGGGTGGGGCAAGTGCCCCCACCCTAGTGGTCACCAAGGGTCTTGCAGTGTTGGCTTTGTATAGTTTTGTGACCTGTCCCTTTGTCAAGCTGTCAATCTGTCACCTCCAGCAGCTTCTCCACCTCCTGGAAGTCGCTGCTTCCAGGATGGGAGCAGGAATGTGCTAGCTGGGTGAGCAGCCAAGGGGGCTGGGGAGGGGCCGAGGAGGCCTGGATCTGCCCCTCATCCTCCACCCTGGGGGTGTAACTTCTCTTCCAGGGACCCTGGCTCCTCATCTGAAACACAGGGAACTAGAAAAGGTGATTCTGTGAGGCTCTAAGGCTCTGTAATTCCCCAAAAAATGCTCTAAAGTGACCTCAAACACAGACCACCCTCAAACAAAAGACCTCGCTGGTGAACTGCTTCGCTGCCTCCCTCCTCTTGTGAACATGCACTCCTGACGCAGAGGCCATCCCGGACCCGTCCACCTGTGCTTGTGGTGCATGCGGTGGACAAACAAATGGACTGGCTAGCTGAGGCCAAAGCACTGGCTCTCTCCAGCCGTGATCTCACCTGTCTCCTCAGCTGCGTTGCAAGCTCCTGGGAGCAAGCGATAGATCTTTTCTTCATGGGATCTCCAAGCAGGGCTGATGGTCAGTCACGATGCACTGGTGTGCCCAGGTCAGGTGTTACAGTATTGAAATGCTTCTGTACAGCTGCTGCCTGAGCCCTGGAGAGCACCCCCCACCAGGTGCCCAGCATCTCCCCCAGCCACCCCCTCTCCACCACCATCTGGCTGCTAAGGGGTGATGCCTGGCCTGCCAGGGCCTCCAGACTCTGCTCCTGCTCTATGGCTGGCATCTGATTGGTCAGTGCCTTACTGTGTGGTTGTTAAATGTCTGAGTGATGGACCAGCCTGATGCCAAGGATGGGGATGCAGCAGATGCCTGGTAAGTGCTACCTGTTGCCTGAGAATTGATATACATGGGCTCTGGTCTCCCAGGGACAGAGGGAGCGCTCAGCAAGGAAGTGGGCAGTATCTGCTGCCTGACCTGGAGAAGACATGTATATGGGGTCCCCAGCTGGACCGCATAGGCCCTCCAAGGACGCTGGCAGGTGAGGGAAAGTACAGAATTGCTGTCCTTGCTGCCCCCTATCCCTGTCCGTCCATCCATCTGTGCATCTGTCCACTGTCTGGGCACCACACTTCAGGCACATCAGCTCCAGGAAGGCCAGAGAGCAGGTCACGCAGTTCACCAAGCTGCACCGAGGATGGGCGGAGGGAGTATGAAGAGGGCAGACTTGGTGCCAGGAGGGCTGCTCTGAGCCCCAGTCCTTTGATTGACCAGCCAGCTGGCCACACCTCTCGAAGCCTATATTTCCTCTTCTGTGCAAGCGAGAGAGTTCAACCTAGCTTCCAGCTTGTTGTGAGGACTGGTGAGTTTAACACAGGCTCTGATCCAGTACCCACAATCAGGGCTTCCCCTCCTGACAGAATCTTCTTTTGATAAATAAGGACTTTAAAAATGACAGAGTGTTTACACAGGTATGTTCAGTTTGCAAATACACATCAAGCTGTACACTTAAGTATGCCATTCTGTACATAAGGTATACATTGGTAAAAAGCTAAAACACCAAATATGATCTCAGGCATCAAAAATATTATCAATAGGGGCTAGCCCCGGGCCAAGTGGTTAAGTTCACATGCTCCGATTGGGGCAGGCTGGGGTTTACAGGTTCGGATCCTGGGTGCGGTCATGGCACCTCTCATCAAGCCATGCCGTGGCGTCATCCCACATGCAAAATAGAGGAAGATTGGCACAGATGTTAGCTCAGGAACAATCTTCCTCAAGCAAAGGTTCAGTGCGTTTCAGCAACAGCTGAGCTGAAAAAATGAGTCCGGGTGAGAATCGGCCGGATCGGCAAGCGGGCGCGCCAGGAGCTTGTTCGGTTGGCCTTGGGCAGACACACCTGGCAGATTAGACCCTGAGTCAGACGGGGTCAATTACACAGCGATCTATGCCGGCTTAAAAGGGAAGGGAGCGTGATGCTGTCTCACACCTCAGAGGTGGGCCTTGGCTAATTGGATCTAACGGTGGATCGTTTCATTTCGGATCCAGAAAGTGCCGTGATATTGACCTTCAAGGTTCAGAGAAGTCTGTTTAGGACACAGAGGAGAGGACAGCTGCAGCCCAGCCCACGTGGAACCTCACTCGTGCGGGAAGGGCGGAACGGGGAGGTGGCTTCAGGCCTTTCTAGTTTAAAAGGACAAGGACGAGGGGCTGGAGGACGTTCTATTTCACATCTGCTCTTCCCACTTCAGAAGTGTTTATGTCTCTCCCGTCTTGGTTTGTCTTCAGACAGGGCTCCGGGCCTGGCGCGTGGACATGCAGCAAGTCCCCGGGTTCACCAAAGACTGCTTGCTCCCATGAGCTTCTTTGGAACCGGGCCGTTTGGAACTCAGAGTGCATGTCCCACACAAACGATGCCCTAAACAGCGCTGAGCACAGCTGGCCCACCCTGTCTGTTAAAGCCGTCCACATACCCTGGACCTCCTAACAGCTCCGGGCACCTGCCGCCATGTGGCCATGAGCAAACACTTGGGATCTTCTCAGTCAGTGGGCAGTGGGGAGGTGGCTAACCTGTGTCCACCAGGGTTCTTTCAGCTTACATCCGCTGAGCACCTGCTCTGGGCCTGGTCCTTATTTGGGGAGAAACACAGACATGGCCCCTATACCTCAAGGATCTCAGTGTAGGGCAGAACTCAGGATAGGAGGCAAATACCTACACCCAAACCTAAAGGGGTCCCATTAGGAGAGGGGTGTGTTTAGTGCAAAGGGGAGTCCTGGGTGGGTCACAGCCAAGTGGGATGGGAGCAGGGAGCTGAAGAAAGAGGGTACAGGGAGAGTTGGCGGTGGGCTGGACTCTGAAAGGCAGGGGCAGGCAGAGCCTTCCAGGGTAAGGGGCCGTGTAAGCGAAGGTGTGAAGGGCTTTTTCACTAGACTGTGGAAGGATGGGGGCAACGCAGGCATGGGGCCAGGGCGAGGCCATGACCCGGGTGAGGCGGCCTTGCAGGAAGCCAGGCAGTGGTGGGCATGGGAGATGAACACTAAGAGGCTCACAGGACCCCCCCACGTTCCTGAAGCCTGGACACTCCAAGGGAGGCAGCAGGTGGAACCCCTCCAGACACACTTCTCTTTGCAACTCCCCCAGCTCCTCCCCAGGTGCAGGGGCCCAGGGGCTGGCCAGCCACGCCTGCCTACATGGGAAAGTGGAGGTGGGTCCTAGAGACATCCAGTCTCCTTCCACATCATTGGGGACAGGAAGGGTGAGTCTCCATCAGCCCCTCAGACAGCCTTCCCGCCTGGGGCCGCAGAGAAGCCTCAGAGACAGGACCCCTCCTGTCCTGGGGAAAATCTTCAGATCAGAGTATTCTCGCCACTGAGGCTGCACAGACACCAGCACACAACCCCACGCTACAGCCCTCGGCTCCTGGCAGAGCTCTCTCTGTAGCAGCTGAAATGGTCTAACTTGATATGCTTTCCCAGAGCAGTCAGAATTCAGAGCCAGCAGGCCAATCTTCTGCAGCTTCATTCTTCTGGATGCCAGACGGGAGGGGCAGAAGGAGGTCCCCTGAGAGCAAAAGGAGTGAGAGCTGGAGATGTGGTCTGCAGGCAGCCAGAGGCCCGCCCAGCAGTGGCAGTGGCCTTGTTGGTCCCAATGTCTCTTTCCCCCTATTCCATGGGATATTTAGCTGAGGACATGGCCACTCAAAATAAAGACTACATTTCCCAGCATTTCTTGCAGTAGATGTGGCCATGTGACTAAAATGTAGTCAATAGGCAAGTGCTACTTCAGGGACTTTTTCTTAATGGGAAGGGATGTGACTTTCTTCTCTTTCTCTTTTCCTCCTTCCTGGTGGTAGAATGTGATATAATGGCTGGAACTGAGCAGCCATTTTGGACCATGAGGTAATCATGAGACAGAAGCTATCTATAGAAAAGCAACAAGCCAGAAGGATACCATGGGTCCTTGACCCCAGGGAGCTGCTATACTGGTCCTAAACCACCTACCTCTGGATATTTCCATGAAAAGAAATAGCTTTGTATTTTGTTTAAACCATTTGCCTTTTTGGATTTCTCTAGTACTAATGGTTGAACTTAATACTGAATATGATACCATTTTTCAAGGTGCGTATCCAATCTCCTTCAAGAACCATGCCCACAACCCCGCAGTCAGAACCTCCCTCTCCTTCTCCTACACCACCAGTTTAACATTGTGTTGCTGCCTCAGAGTCCTTTCCCATACATTATTTTATTCATCTTATATTTTCTGCACAACAACCCAAGTTAGGTATTATTGCCAGCATACCACAGGTGAGGAGGTGTCGGCTCAGAGGGGTAAACAGTTTTCTGGTTTGGCAGCACTTTTCAGCTTAAATATGAATTATTAATGCCTGCGCCCATCTCCCCTCCTGCCTGTGAGCTGCTCTATGGCCCAGCGGGGGCCGATTCCACTCTGATTCCCTCCAGGGCGGAGGGCCCCATCCACAGTGCGTGCTCTGTAAGTTTGTGCCGAATTGATTTGCTGTGAATGCAGCACGTTCCCCTCCATCCAAGGATACTGATTTCTTCTAAACTGCATTTGTCTGTTTGACATTCTCTGAGAAAGGGAGAGAAACTACGGGGAAAGAAAAGAGCTTGGTCCTTTCAGGCGCATCCTAGGCTGTAGGCGGCAGATGGCCAGGGCTTGGCGGTGTATGGACGGCCTGCTCTGGAGGTCCCAGAGACTCTGCAACAAACTGCTGGGGACCCAGAGCTGCTGCTGCAAGAGGAGCGTGCACAAGGGACCCTGCAGAGGAGGGGCCTCTGAAGCTGGGGGCTCGGTGAGGATTCCCACCAGCTCCACCTCTCCGGGGAGAGGGGACAGGAAGAGCCCCAGGAAGGCAAAGAGAGGAGCCGGCTTCATAGCCAGACTATTCTTGCAAGTATTACTTCATTAAACCTCACAGTATTTCCCCAAGTTGGGGCGGAAGGCAATTTCATCTTTTGATGAGGATGAAGGGCCAAGGAAGGAGAAATAAAAGGAAATCTTGCTGCCCAGCTCTGAGGAGAAACCACTGCCCCCGAAGTGCAATGTGGCTGAAGGGAGTGAGGGAGCCAAGGATTCTACCGCACAATGGAAATAACTGTCCTCTTCCCACATTCAACCAATGGCTCCTTACTGGCTTCAAAGGCCGTCAAGTTCCATCCACCCAACAATACCCTGAGGACCAAGGCAGGTGTTGCTCCTTTCAGCAGATGAGGAACCTGAGACCCAGAGAGGGGGAGTGACTTGCCCAAGGGTCACACAGCACCAAAGCTAGAGTCCAGATGTTTCTCTTCCCACTGCCTGCGGCTAACTCAGGGGGCCCTTGCGGGAGATGAACCTGGAAAGAGCTGTTGACCTCATCAGCTCACCAGCATGCAAACCCCTGGTGCTTTCTCCTTCTGTGCCCAAATCCAGGTCACAGGGGAGAGGAGAGTATGGTGATGGATGGAGCCAGCCAGCTCTGCCCCTTCGAATGGGACCCTGGGCCCCATGACCAACTCTAGGGCCCTAAGTGCTACAGCCTGAAAGGCCTAGTAGAAATTGAGGACACTGAGGCCCACAGAGAGGTGGGGACCCTCCCAAGGTCACACAGCAAGGACAATGGCAAAACCAGGACAATAGTCACTTCCTTATCTTAGCAATGGAGAAGGGGCATTGTCTGCACCAGGCTCCTGTGTCCAGACACAGATGTAACCTGGGAATCTGGACCCCTCTTCTGGTGCCCTCCTGTTGACAAGGACTCGCAAGGGAGACTGGCTTCCCTGGAGAGGCGGCACTGATCCCTGCAGCTGGAGGGCCCTGCCTGCCCCAGAAAGTGTTCCTTCTCAGACGCCTCTTCTTCTGAGGAGCAGTCAGTCATGCTCCTTCCTTCATGCTCCTTCAATACTGGTGACTCTGCCTGCGCCTCGCATGGCCCTCTCACTTGTGTCACATAGAATCATTGACCCAGGTCTTGGGTCTCTGGCCATGAGGTGCTCCCCAGGACTTGACTCCCAGGCCTGGGTCCTCCTGGGTCCCTTGGGTGCCAGAGAGAGAAGCTGAAGTGGCTTCCTGATGGAATGAGTTTAGCTGTGGCTATGGGACGCTGGGCTCAAGGATTCTGCTGAGCGCCTGTGGTCCCATGCTCTGGCCTCGGGTGGCAGTCCCTGAGAGAGCAGTCTGGAAGGCTGGAGCTGTGGGCGGGGCCGGCTGGCCTCTCAGCAGTGCTCTGAGCCCGGCCTTTCCCTGAGGGGTTTGCCGATCCCAGGGGAAGGGTCCCTGAAACAACCCGGGGTCAGCATTCCCGTGACTGTAGCTGCAACCCTTTGAGACACCTGCTAGTGGGGATGCTTCAGATGCCCCAAGAAAGGCCCTTCCACCCCATTCTACAAAGGAGAGATGCCAAGCCAGACCCTGCCACCTCAGATGGGCCTTCCTGAGCCACCTGGAGTCTGCCAGGAGTGATGGGCTGGGCCCCAGCAGCCACCACCCTGTCGGATCACACTCCGTGGGGCACTGAGCAGTGTCATGCCCTCCCTGAAGCTGACGGTCCCTCTGGGCTCCCACCTGCCTGCCATTCTTGATAGACATGTGTGTGTAATTTAAATAAAGAGCAGAATAAAGCCAATCACAATGAGTAATCTTAAAACTAATGAGAATCATAAGTCAAAAGGAGCATTTTCCCTCTTGCGTCTCTCTTTTTTTTTTTTATTTTTGGAGGAAGATTAGCCCTGAGCTAACATCCGTGAACATCTTCCTCTACTTTATATGTGGGACACCTGCCACTGCATGGCTCAACAAGTGGTGCGTAAGTCCGCACCCAGGATCTGAACTGGCGAACCTGGGCCACCGAAGCGGAACGTGCAAACTTAACCACTGTGCCACCGGGCCGGCCCCTGCTCTTGTGTCTTAAGGAAGTCCCTTTCCAGGTGACAGGCAGATGGCTGGCTGCTCAGCTCTGGGGAACTGGAGAGCAAAGGTGGGGGGGTGGGGGCATGCCTCACCCTCACCCTCTTGGTCCCTCTTTGCCCTCCCAAACATTTCTAAATGTGAGTTCTGAGGGAAGTGAAAATACTTGAAACACCGGGCCATGCCATATATATGAAAGACACCGTTTATTAACTTTTTATTAATTTCAGCCCACAACTTCCTCAAAGGTACCCAGGACTACAGCATCTAAATGCTTTTGAACGTGAACCTCACTCCTTAGCTCTCCCCTTCGTGGTGTTTCAGCAGGACTATTGCGCCAGCATTCGCACTCGGCTCAGCTCCCTGCCCCCAGCCCTCCCCACTTGGAAGTGCCTCTCCCTGCAGCCAGAGGGATGTTCTGAAGCTCCAGTGGGGCCTTCACTTGCCTGCATCAGACTCTTCCGTGGCTCTCCAGTACCCAGAGCAGGTTCTCAGCCCTGTCTACACGACAGAATCCCCTGGGAGCTGCAAAAATACATCAGTGCTCAAGCTTCACCCAGACCAAATGAGTCAGAATGCGGGGAACAGGCACTGATCATTTTTAAAAGCTCCTAGGTAATTCAAACATGCAGGCTGCATGCTCCCCAGGGCATGACTCTCCTTAGTTTCAAGATCACTCATTGTGGTTTGCTTTATTCACTGGTCTAAAGGGTAAAGTAAAGAGAGAGGAAGCTCCTCTTTATAGTAGAAGGCCAGCTAATAAATCCAGAATAAATTAGAGAATTAGCAAATTGCCATTTGCAACCACTGATATCATAATTGACACCAGCAAGTCTGTGGATGCTAAAACCATTGGGTGGGCGGTTGTTGGGGAACAGGATATTCACACGGTTCCCAAGTATCACCCCACAGATGAATTATTACTTACAAAGGGGAAACGATGCCTTCCCGTTGGAGACATTTGGCTGATTCACCTTGACCAAGTTATTAAACCCAGCACCACCCACAGCGGGACCCGCTCACGTCATCTACTCCTGATGTGATGTGAAGGTGAGGACACGTCACCAGCTATGTAGAATTCTGGCCCAAAATGTTCACTGTGAATCTAATCTGAAGAATCCACATTGTGGGCCTTCTAGAAAACAGCTGGCCCGGGTGGGAGGTGGCATGCGAGGGAGGTGGTGAAATCAAGGAGGAGGCCTCATGTTGGCCCCATGACAGTGTAAGCCCTGGGAACTTGCAGAAGTCCTGGGGAAGACACTGGACCTCGCAGGGTGTGGGGCACGAGATGCAGCCCAGCATTATTTAAAATCAATATCAGATGACCTCAGGTTCTTCTTATTATTCCTGGGATACCTTGGCCCCCTCAAAAAGCGTGTCTTAGGGACCACCAAGAGTGAGTGGTGAGGTTGTCCGGTTCTAGGTCTGGGCCTGCCGGCCCCATGTCTTTGAAATAAGCAGGGATGCAGAGACAGGTGTGGACTCCCAGGCTGCTGGATGGACCCTTCACTCCCCCTGCTCCCCTCCTCAGCTTGAGCAGCCAACCCCAACGCAGGCTAGAGTTGGGACTTCTTTGTGCTGCTCTGTTGTTCACGCACTGGGAACACAGTCCTTAGGCTCCCGTGACTGTCAAAAAGGGACAAGGCTTCCACCCATACAGCCAACTATCCATCCATCCGTCCATCCATCCATCCACCCACTCACCCACCCCACATAACCAACCAACTAACCAACCAACTAACCAGCCATCTATCTGCCCATCCAAGAGAAATATGCAAAGAATTGTATAAGCAATGTGTATGTTTAACCACCGGCAATCTGGGGGCAAAAGCCCTTGTTTGAATTATACAGTTTAAAATGCCATCTTTAATTCTATTGCATTCATGTACCAGAATAACTCCAGCCCTGTCTTATTTTCCAGGGCCAACAGCATTCAGTTAACCATCCCTCCTTCTCGAAACCCTTTCTTCTCTTGGCCCCTCTGATCCCATCCCTGCCCTCGTCCTGGCCCCCTCCCCACCGGCTGCCTGTGCTGACTCTTCCTCCCCCTCAGATCAGCATCTAGAGGTTGGAGTGTCCAAGACTTGGTCCCAAGCCCTCATCTCCCTGCTATTTACATTCCTCCTAAGGATTTCAACCAGTCCTGAGACCTTTAATGTCCTCTGTTTGTCAGTGACCTCTTATTTTTGTCAAAACATTGCATGCAAATAATTTTTCAAAAAGCTGAATAGTGCTAAAAAGCTTATTTTTTTAAAAGCCAGCAGTGTCTTCTCTCCCCTTCCTCAAACTTCCTCAGAAACACTCTCTTCCAATTCCTCCAGTGTCCTTCCAAATTTTACCTCCATATTCCTAAACAATGTGCATATCTTGCTAGCTTTTGATGATCAATTTTATATATTATATGAACTTACTACAGCAAATAACGAATAAGATATTTTACATCCCTTTCCTTTCGTCCTTACATTTCAAGTTTTAAAAAATCTGCAGTAGCATTTTATTGGTATAATTATGATAATAATATTCCCTGATGGGCCATGTGAATGTATTTTCTGTCTTAAATCAAATGAAAATTATTAACGCTAGAAAAAAACAGTTTTCCTTTTCTTTTACTATCTGGCTAGATCTTCCTACACCCCCTAGGGCCTGTCAAGATAATTTTTTGGTCAGATACGTCACTAACTTTACCTGTTCTGTTTTCCCTCCAGAGCCCTCTGACCTCCTGCTCCAAAGTGTACTGCTGTTCTCTGGGCATGATGCGCAGCTGGGCATCCTCTTCAATTCTCAGCTCGATTGGACCTCACTGCCTGCATCCCATGCATTATCCTTTCTTGGTTCATTCCTTCATTGTGATGGAGCTTTTCCTCCAAAAGCTTTCTCAGAAAAGATGCAGAGGAGGCAAATGTTCTGAGATTTTGTGTGTCTGAAAATGTCTTTATTCCATCCTCACACTTGACTGGAAGTTTTGGGGATTTTCTCTTTATCTTGGGCATTCATAAATTTCATGTCGATTGTACCACTTTAGGCCTTCTTGCATCATTGGACTGGGCATCATGTCCTCCAGTTCTGGGAACTTTTCTTATATTATTTCTTATATTTTCTTATGTTTCTTGTATCATTCCTTTGGTAATATCCTCCATACTCCTTTCTCTGATTTCTCTTCCTAGAACTCCTACTGGATCTTCTGAAATGAGCTTTTAATTTTTAAAAATCTCTTCTTTCCTGTTTTCTACCTTTGCCTTTTTCCTCCTACTTCCTGGAGATTTCCCCAAATTTCTCATCGAACCCTGTTATTAAATTTCTTATTTTAGCCATCATTTCTAATTTCCAAGAATATTTTATGATCTCTGGCTCTTCCTTCTTTACAGCTTATATTTGTGTCTCATGGATGCAGTACCATCTCATCTTTCTGAGGATATTATAGTTTATGTTGATGTTTTCTTTATCTCTGGGTATTATATCTGCTTCTTCTGGTGGCTTTTTTCTGACTGTTTGTTTTGATCTCTATTTTTTGTGTTGGAGACTTTCTTCAAATATTTGATGGAACTTGACTGTGCCTCTGTGTCCAAATGCTCTAGGAAATTCTGGGGACGAGGAGACTGGTGAGCTTCATTGTGGGGTGATCAGGTGGTCCGTGGTGTTTTCATTTAGGTCCCCCAAAGGCAGTAGCTACAGATATTTCTGGGCCCAAGGGGAGAAGCCTAGTTGCTGGGTTCTGGGGCTGGGGAGGGAAGAGGTGAGGGCAGGCCCAGCCTTCAGATGCAAATTCTTGCTTAGTCGGTCATCTTTTGCCAGGGTTTCATCACCGCCCTCCCCACTCGCAGGCCTCCCTGGTTCATTTTATCCAGGGAATACAGTTCCAGTCTCCTGCCAGATGGGAGAAAGGGTGGGGATCTGGGTGGGGACTGCTGCTTACACAGATTTTCAGAACCCCCTCCCTGCTCTCAGCCCCCATTTCCCTGGCCTCACTCCTGCCTCTCGTACCCAGGGCCTCCCACTCCTGTTCCTTGCAGGGCTCTGCACGGTAGACCAGCTCCCTTCTTCCCAGGACCCTCTGCCTTCAGATGCGTAGACTGGGGCTTTCTCCTCTCTGCTAAGTCGTTTATCATTCCTCTCTCTACTTCCCGTCTTCACATGTTGTGGTTTGGGGTTACAGACAGCTCCTCACTTCATCCGACTTGTTTTATTTTAGGTTTTTGTTCTCTTTTGTTTTGGGGTGATTTTCAAGAGGAGAAGGGGAGGTAATATGTCCTCACTTAGCCATCTTCAAAGCACAAACCTGAGTCTCAGATTGATAGCCCATAACCGACCTTTCCCCTGAACTCTGACGGCGTATTTGAGATCCATACTTGGTTGTTTAACAGACGTCTCAACTTTGTCATCAACAAGACGTGATTTCTTCTGCTCCCTAAAAAAATATTGCTTCTCTCCAAGTCTTCTCAAACTTAATTAAAGCATCCATCAAATTTCTCGACCCAAAAGCACAGAAGGCCTTGACTCCCTCTCTTACTCATCCCCAGCCTACTTGCAGCCCTATTCCTTGCAAGGGCTGGATGCTCTCCCTGCAAAGTATATCCTGCTTTTCCACTTCTCGTTGCACCTTGATCTCACCAACCCAAGCCACCATCACCCTTTCCCTAAACTATTTTATCACCTCCTGATTGGTCTTCCACCAACCTACCTGATTGGTCTTGCCCACCTACCATCTCCTGTCTACACAATGACCAGATCGTGTCGCTTGCCTGCTCCAAGTTCTCCAGTGGTTTCCCATCACACTTAGGATACAACCCCCACTCCTCCCCGTGGCTGACGGGCCCTTCTCTATCTCCAGTGCCTAGAACAGTGTTTGATACACAGTAGGAACAAACGAAGGCTTGTTGAAGGATAAAATAGCGGGGAGCCAGAAGGCCTTTGCTATAGTACCAGTTCTACCACTTGCCAGCTAGGCAAGCTTAAGCAAATTACCACCTTTTGGAGCCTCAGTGGACTCTCTATGTACAATGGGGATAATAGTCCCTTTTCTTTCCAATCTGGGTCGGGGGGTGTGTGCACTCTGCCGTAAGGCTAAATGGGGTCATGAAAACACAATTTATGAATGGGGAGGTCCTCTGAACCCATATAACATTGTTCCCATCTTCACTACTTCCCCACCACTCCCACTTCTCCCAACAGGAACTGGAAGCGAAAGGAGGGCTGGGAAGGGGTACCTCATAACACCTTATTTCAGAGTGAAGGCCCCACTGCCGTTGGTACAGCAAGAACAGCTGCGGAGCGTGTCTATAGTGGTTAAACACCCCCCTGAGGCCGGCAGGGCTCCTGCACCGGCCCTGGCTGGGCAGTAAGGTGGCATAGGCTCTGTAAGCTGAACTGTGATGGCTGAAGCCAACGTGGGGTCAAATTGTGACCAAGGACTCCACGGGTTACACTCACTCAGCTACAGTCAAGAGCATTGGTAGGGTTTATTGATGACATCTTTTTGTTTGTCTTAAAGAAAAAGAAATCACAGAGAGCACCTTTTGGCACCTGTAGTTTTTATCTTGGTTGGGTCAGGACAGTCCCTTCTCTATTTTGCTAAGGTCATTAATCTTCTGTTTTAAAATGTCAGATGTAATTTTTAAAAAAGGATATTGCCTTTCACTTTCTAATGCTCCTTTTATGAGTCCCCTCCCTTCTCAGGGTTTCAGCCCCTGTGTGTGGTTTGATCTGGGAACTGACCAGCACATGAATCAGGTGCCTGCAGCGACGTTGTTTCCATCACACCCCTTTACGTACCTTTCAGGCCCGGGCCGACAGCCCTTCCCCCAGCCACCCCCTCCCTCTGCGTCTCTGCCTGTGGGCCCAGTGTGGCCTTCTGCAGTGTTCTTATAGGACACTGAGATTACCGCATGGAAGGGCGACAGGGAGAGCGCGGAGAGGATGGAAGGGATTTTCATAAGATCCCGGTCCTACAGCGGTTTAGAGAAGTAGGCAGAGCCTCCAGAACTGCGACCTGAAAAGGCTCAGTGTAGAGTGTGAATATTTCCCAGGGAGGTTAGTTGTGGGGAAAAAAGGCAAGAAATGGGCTTGGCCCTCCAGAATCTCAGGGTTATCAGGGACATGTAAGTCAGGCCATCTGAGCTTCCATCTATTGCTCAACTTTCATCTCATGTCCTCTCACGAGAGGTTGTGCAGAGTCTACTGGCATACCTCCAGTGGTGTGGAGCTCACTACCTTTCCAAGCATCTCTTTCCCACTCGACCTGCACTTCAGGGTCATCCACCTAGGTCCCATTGAAAGGGGCTAATAGAACATTTGAGGACAGCCTCCAACCAGATACTAGGAATTTTATGGACAAAACAACTGCCACAGGGACTGTCAAGTCCCAGGAATTCATTAAGCTTGATGAGAGAATGGACGTGAACACCAGAGATTCATTAAATGGGGGCACAGGGGGGCCTTTCCTGTCACAACTGTTTCCTTCTCGGCCTCCTCCCATTTCCCCAAGCCTGCCTTAATGCTAAGTCCCCAGCTGCCCAGTGCTCTCCCATACGTCTCTCCTTTGGCCCTTAATGGGCTTCTGCGAAGTGGGCAACTCTGGGCCTGACTTGCTCCCCAAATTCACTGGTGCCGTTTCTTTCTCTACTGAAGTTGTGGGGATGGTTTTCACGTATTCACGCAGTCAAACAAGAAACATTTAATGAGCGTCCACAACATCCCAGGCACGGTGTCAGGTGCTGGGAGCACAGGACACAGAGTCCATGCCTTTGAGGAGCGCACAGCTACAGGCAGAGTCAGGCAACTGAAGAGGCAGTAAGATTACAGAGGTGTCTGTGCAGCAAACCCCTGGGCCCCACGGGACCCAGTCTCTGCCTTTCGTGGCATCCAACGATGTGTCGCCCAGCAGTCAAAATTTAATTAAAAAAAGCCAAGTTGCTCTGTACTTGTGTTTCTTGAAAAAGAGTAAAGGTGATGCCATTCGTAATCCCCCGCCGCAAGTGTCACCATTTCTTACACTTTCTGCCGACTCCTCTCTCGCCTCTGCATGCCTCTCATGTTCTGGAACCCTCACTCATGACTCTTTTCTTAAAACAGGCCCTACCACTTCTCTCTCCTTCCTCCCATCGTCCAGGCCTCCCAGCCACCTGCCAAGGGGCCCCTGGACTTCTGCCTCCCTCTGCAGGCCAGGCCGAGAACGATAGGGTGTACACGTTCCTGGCCCTCCTTCACGCCTCTCTGGAGAGGGAGTTCACTGCCTCTCTTACAAGGAAGCTTTACCCACGAAATTCTTCATCCTGTTGCAGAGGGATGCACAGTGTCGTGGGGGACAGGGGAGGGGTATCTAACTCCGGCTGGGGGTTCAGAGAAAGCCTCCCCCAGCCCTGAGCCGAGTCCTCATGGGGGAGCAGGAGGTGGGAAAGAAGAAAGGGAGCGAGGTGCAGCGCAGGTGCTCCAGATGGAGCCCCGCGAGCATCTAAGTTCTTCAGGGAAACTCAAGGACCGGGCATCCGTTCCTTCATCCTCACAGGCCAGAGACTAGAATTCTGGACCTGGACCGAAGCGAGCTTTTCCCACGAAGGCACATCACACAGCCTTGTGTCAGACAGGCACTGTCTGCACTTCACATGGTGTCCACTCCCTTGTCTTTTGGTCTTTTGCAGCCACAGGTGTCAGATCCGCTGGCTGAGAAGATCAAAGGTGGTCACCCAGGCCCCATCTCGCCTCACCCAGACTGTGCCCGGGAGGCTCCCGCCTCACCTCGGGGACTCCCTAGAACACGAGGATGCCGGCTTGGCTTTTAAATGTTCATCCCCACCTAGGCCTTGAATGACAGACTCTGGTCCAACCCTTCTGTTACCAAGGAGGCGAGTGAGTTCTAGAGACGGGAAGCAACTTGCTCTGGGTCTCCTTGCAAGTTGGAAGCAGTGGCTGGGCAAGAATGAGAATCCTAGTGGTCCGAGTCCCACCCAGACCCTGGCTGGAACAGAGTCCTTAGCTCAGACTCATCCACAGAGCTCAGGGAATGTCCTCATTCCCAGAGAATGGGAGCTCTGTGTACTTATTGCAGTAATAGCCATCCTGAGTTGGGACTCTAGTTCGTGAGTTAGGACCAGAGGGTGTGTTACCTGCGTTATCTCATTTTGTCCTCACTGTGGCCAGCAGATGGGTATGATCAGGAGGCTCAGAGAGGTCAAGTATATTCATGGCCACACAGCCATGTTCTCTCTCACCAGTGGCACACGTCTTGGAATTCTTGTCGCATCCCATAGGAGACACCCTTCACCCCTAGTCTGGATCCTGTGGTACCCCTCTAGGTGCACCCATGGCCCCCTCTCAGAGCACCTGTCCTCGGTAGTGGGACCACCTCACTGTGTGAGAACTTCTGTCAGAGTGGGGACTGACCCACCTTCTTCGCCACTGTGACCCCAGAATCCAGCCCAAGGCAGGGACTTGGTAAATATCATATATATTGGTAAATATATATGAACAGTGTCACAGCTGGGGTGTCAGCGTGGGTCCCCCCCTCCAAGGCCCATGCTTGCTGCATGAATTCCTCTGTCTTCTCCCCAAGAACGAGCAGAAGGCAAGCTCAGCAGAGGCTCACAAGTTTGACATCATCCCTGGCAAGGGCAGATGCCCCCCAGTGTTTGCGGGGGTTCCCAACCTTTGAAGTGCCCCTCACTTGCCACCAGCCGAGGTCCTGCTCCTTTTGTGGAGTGGTGTCCCTACAGCCTGTCAGTGTGCCCTGGGCTACGCACAGATCTTGGAAAGTCCAGCAGTAGGTGGGCCACTGGGCTCCTGCAGGTATCCGAGTCCAGAGGGAGGGAACAGAGTCAGGGCCTTGCTCCCTACCAACAGCAGAAGACCTTCCCTGGTGTTGCCGTTGGGACCTGCCTGGCAGCGTGGGGCATGCGGGCTGGAATAGCAGGGCAGTGACATCATGGAGAGACAGCAGTCTGCACAGGAAGGCTGGGCCCAGGCTCCCACTCAGGGAAGGGTGCCAGGAGACCCGGAAGAGGGCAGAGCTGAAGCCGGAAATGCCCCGAGCTGAAGGACTTTGAGGGAAAGAACAAAGAGGAGATCCGAGGACAGCCAAGGAGGATAGAGGAGGAGGGCTGTGGGCAGCTGGGCCTGCAGGGGCAGGGCTTTCATGGTGGACACTCTGGCGTGCTGCCCAGATCCTCCTTCAGGACGAGGCCTTGTTCCCCAGGAGTGTCGGCTGCTGATGGCTCAGAGCTGAGGCCCTCCCTGAGTTATCCAGGCTGAGGGGTGCAGCCTCACCAAGGGGGCCTTCTCCCCGGGGGCAGCCGGTACCCCGTGACTGAACAGGAGAGGGTTGAAGGCCCCGCTGTCAGGCTCTAATCACCAAGGCTTCTCTGCAAGGCCACCCCAGCTCTGGAGCTCTGTGTGGGACTGGCTGAGGCCTTCGTCATGACTACCTCAAAGCTCAGCTTCTCCCTGCCTGGTCCTGCTCCCCTCCTCTCCCACAGAATGCTTCCGGGGAAGGCTTCTACACATAAATGTCCATCTCAGAGCCTGCTTCCCGGGGACAGCAGAAGCCCAGTGGGGAGAGTCGGGGAGTGGTGCATGATCATAGCACACAGTGGTAGTGGTGTGGGTATGGGTGAGATGGTGGGGGCCTCAGCTGAGAAGTTTCCAAGCATGTGGGGTGGCAGGGGATCCTGGGCCTCTGGAGAAGGAGGCTGGGCCAGGGAAGGCAGGCTGGAGGGGAGAGGCCACAGAGGCACCCAAAAGGGATGCCTGCAGGGGAGGGCTGTCATGGCCTCCTGGGTAGAGATAAGGTTAGTTTTCCTGAAAGGTGGGACAGGATGAGATGGACTCAAATTTACCAGGATGCTGCCTGCCCTTGATGAACAAGGACTTAGCATTTTTCAGAGCATGTGTTCACTTAGCCTGGGAAGATTATCGACATTTCTGCCACTTTCTGGCTCAGACTGTTGCTTGAGCAGAAGAGGATTACCTACGACTCTGACAGCATGCCCTGCAAGCATGGAAATTCTACACACACCCAGCGGGAACTCCCAGCCCCGGATCTGACCCCGTGTAAAGGCATTCTGTGCTTTGGAAATTGCCCGGCCTGGCTGGATGAGGGTTACAGGGCTGGAGCTTCCCGGTTGCCTGGGGTGTGGGAGAGGAGGCCCTCCGGAGAGAGGGCAGGATGCCATAATCGGGGGACACCGGGTTCTACCCATGGGGCAGCTTGGATGTGGGGCTAGATGGTAGGACATGCCCTCGGGCGGGACTCAGGCTGAGCGCAGAGCTTCTGACAGAGCCGCCTGTGGCCCTGGGGACAGGCTGGGGTGTGAGGGAGTGAGCGTATGTCTGGGGCCTCGAAAGTATTTTCTTATGGGTTGTCTCACCTAACACCCACAGCCATCGTGGGAGGCCAGCAAGGCCAGGAGCCCGGCGAACTCCCCGCAGTTTACAGAGGGGTGCCCCGCTGGCCAAGGTCAGTGTCCCACCACTCACGCAGAGCAGCCACACATTCTGGAGAAGTCCAATATGCTCACAGGTGCACGCGTGTGCCGATGCGCAGGCACGTGAACAGGAGCACCATCGTGCAGAGAAAGTGAGGGCTCTTGCCAGTGAGAGTGGGGAGGGGCGACCCCCTGGGGAGCTATCAGCACCACTTGTCAGAAATTTAAGTATCTGCAAACCTTATGATCCAGCAGTTTTATTCCTGGATCTAGAACACGAAGACATTCTGAGCAGGTCCATAAGGAACAAGGACAAGAACATTCACAGCAGGGTCATTCATGTGAGGTGGAGTGAGTAGGTGGTGGGAGATTATATGGACATCCATCAGTGTGGGCAAGGGCGGGTAAACTGAGGAAGGAGCACACCGTGGAGGAGCAGGCAGCAGGTGGGTGTGCACATAATGGGGATGGGTCTTAAACATAGTGCTGAACGAAAAAGAAAGAGCATGAGAATTTACCAAGAGTTACCTCAATTAAAACACGTGTACAGAGAACAGTAATACCATTTGCAGGAACACAGTAAGATACTCAGCGAGCAGATTAGAATGATTGTCTGTTAGGGCAATGGGAGTCGGGTATGGCAACAAACGGGAATAAGTGAACAAAACAAGAAGGGGCCTTCCAGGGAGCAGTTGGGGGAATGGGTCCAGCATTGAGGAGTGCCAGGAACTCAACCCTCTATGCCTGAGGTTAAAAATGGTGAGAGGGACGTTGACGGAAAAGTGGGAGGGAAGTGTTGGGACCTTCTGACTTCACCCACATCTGTCACTGAACAGCAGACCAGCCCAAGCCCCAGGGAACACCACTCCTCTTGCCCCGTGGCCCCAGCTCTGTGCTGGGCTTGAGTGAGTGCTGGGGGCCATGCAGAGATGATGTCTCCACGGTCTCTGCCCTCAAGGAGCTCACAAGCCAGCACCGATGGTGAGGCCAATGTGCAAGTGAGTATGTATCAGGGAGAAAGCTTCCCCTCCTGTAAGGAAGGCAGGAGTGGGAATGGCCAGCTTACTGCAGCTGGGGGTGAGGGAAGGCCTCCCAGAGAGCTGGGAAGGGCCCTTGAAGGTAGGAGAGCAAGCTCTGGGAGAAAGAGTAGCTTTAACAAGGCGCAGGGCTGTGGGGAGGGAGGGGTGAGCAGGGACCGCCCAGCTGGGAGCGCTCTCTGCTTTGCTAGTGACACCAAGGGCGCAGCCTCCTGCACAGAGGAAGTTGGGAGAAGGTGGTGAGTCTTGGATGCCACTGTCAGGAGCTGGGACTTCATCCTGGGGATGGCAGGGAGTCATCAAAGGCCTTTAGCAAGGCATGTGCTGGAGAGAATGAGACCAGAGGCAGGGCCCACTATAAAGCAGTGAGGAGCCCACAAAAAGGGAGGAGGGCCTGACCAGAGAGAAGGGAGTCTCAGGGAGTCAGGACCCACAGGCCCTAGTGATGGAGTGCGTGCTGGGCAAGGGTGGAGACCCTCGAGCTGAGCCTGAGGCTCTCTCTGCATGCCCTGGAGGCTGTCCAGAGCACAGGAGGAGGAAGAGGGTTCAGTGGGAGCATCTCGCTTTTTCCAGACACACCCAGGTCCCTGCTGTCTGCCAGGCCCTGTTGGGGAGAAGTCAAGCTGCTGGCTCCACACCAGGGCCAGAAACCACGCCCAGGCTCCAGGCTCTCGTGGTCCTGCTCAGGCCTGTGCCATAGGGAGTGGGGCTCAGGGAAGGACTGGAGCAAATCCTACTGCTTAGGGAAGGGGGGCTGGAGAGGAGGGCAGCTGGCCTCCGAGGTGTGAAAAGGCTCCTCCAGCACTGAGGCTCTGAGGATGCGTGGTGCTCAGTGAGGCCGCAGAGTCTGCATGGGGTGGACACGTCTGCCTCAGAATGGGGAACACATGGAGGCACTCTGGGAGGTGAGCCAGCCCCAGTTAAAGAAGGCTTCACTCTACCAGCATTTTTGGTCTTTGCAAGTGCCTCCAGGAAAGGCTGGCCAGTCCACTCAACGTGTCCTGCAGGGCAGCTCCACCGGGCCTCCCTGGCTGGGGGCTGGAGACTCAGTACTCCCCAAGGTGAGACCAATGGGGACGTAGGTCCATCTATACAGCGGCTCTGCCTGGAGGCTCTTTGGGAGCCGGTCCCATCAGCCGAGAGCGAAGACAAGATTGTAGCTGCCATAGCTAAAACCAGTGGACCAGGAGCAAGCGGCTGGGGCTCATGAAGGCGGTCAATTCTCTGGATTTTAAATATCCCCGTGGCTGTCTGCATTGCTCACTGTGCCTGTTCAGATTGGGAGGAAAAAGTGTGCTAACAGTATGTTTTGAATGAGTTTGTTTGAATGGTCGTCAATTCCAAGTGGTGGACAATGCGTTGAGGTCTGGAGGTTCTGCCTGTGATTTGGACTCCCGGCCATGTGCCCCTGTGAACCCCGAGGGATGCGCACAACATCTGTTACTCCAACAGAGCCCGGGGCGGGGAGGCTGCTGGGAGATCTGGTCCAATCCCTGGACCCCCTTGTTTTTACAGGTGAAGAAACTGAGCCCAGAGATGGAAAGGGTTTATCCAAGGACACCCAACCTCCTGGACACACATAGGCCTCTGCAGAGTGGTGTGGCTAACAAAAATCAGACAGCCTACCAGCAAGCTTCTGGTCATCCACTGGGCTGAGGGCGATGCCACATTTAATGTACCCCAAATGGCTGTCTTTTACTCTTTAGAATGTTTATGTAGTAACTATAAGATTCCCTTGCACATATATATTATTTACCAACCCCTTACACATCTCTTTTCTTCCTACAAAACTGCTTTGAGGGAGCTTTTATTACCCGTGTCTAGAAATGGGGAAAGAGGTGACCTTGCTTGTCCAAGATGGCCCTGGTAGTGATGGCAGAACGTGGATTCAAAGCCAGGCCTCTGACACGGGTGTGAGGTTCTGTCTACCACACCACCCTGCTTGCTCGGAAGTCTCTACTGGCTGGGCCAGTCTCCACATCCAGCCCAACCTCAGGGCCTCCCACGCCAAGAGCAGCCAGGAGGTCTCAGAATGAGCAGAGGCTGGGCTGCACTTGCCCCTCATTCACAGCTCCTGGTGTGCTCTAGGTGGGGCCCTCTGAACCAGGATGCCACTCTCGCTTGATGAGATGCCGTCAAAGGGGATTCCCATAGCTGGTCTGGTATGTGGTTTGACACACATACAAGAATAAATCTCTTCAACAAGCCCAAGAGCTTTCTAAAGGCCATTATCATTTACGTACTCATGAAAGATGATGGTATCGGAAATGAAACAGGGCCTAGAGATGTTATTATTAGGTCACTTTTATTTAGAGAACTAGGGCATCCATAGGGAAAGTTGAAAACCCAGAGCCTACCTAGCCGAGATTAAGTTTTCTCGTCGCTGATGGTAACATGGCCAACCGTGAGCTGTGGCAGGGCCAGTATGATGCTTACCTGTATTTGGGGGGAAGGCAGGTGGCTAAAATTTTACAGCATTTATTGTTTATCTTTATTATAAAAATAATTAATATTCACTATGGAAAATATAGAAATAAACACAGATAAAGATAAAAAGCACCTTAATCCTAGCACCCAGAAATGGTTCTCTTTTCTGACTTCTGTTCTACTCACACATACAGGGTAAGAGCATATGCCCCACAGTGAAAGTTTTCAGAAGGCAAATGAAACACAGCATAATTAATTATGTTTGCATTGCATTGGTTATAACAGGATTCCAATCAGGAACCAGCCCGCCAAGATTGGTCAAAAAGCTGCTCGTGGTAAAGCGCAGGAACACACTGAGGCGGCTTTGTTGGTCCGGCTGGATATCCTGTTGAGTGTTAGGTTCACACATGGAGTTCAAGGTCAAGGCCACTGGTGACAGAGGACGGGGAAGCTCCTGATCAGGTGATCCCAAAAGTAAATGAGGAGATTTTTATCTGGCTTTTGACCATTTTGATCAACTAGTTCATTGTTTTTTCCTTGCAATAACAAAAGACACTCATGGCTATAGAAACACTTTAGTTCCTGAAATTATTGCAGGAAAAATACCTTTCCTAGTGTGAGTCTAAAATTCTCTAGCGTTCCATTCACCTTTTTCCCCATTGAAATAATTGGGTTTTTTAATGTGGTGTTTGAAACACATGGTGTTTTAGGAGATTAACCAATAAAATATAGCAAAACAGGCTCTCTCTCTCACTCTTTATATCTACACACACATATATACACATACACATAAATATATGTAATTTTAAAAATAAAATTAGGATCATACTATACATATAATCTTGTATTTTGCATTCTTAATAGCACATTGTAAGCATTTCTCAAGGTATTAAACATTTTTCAAAAATATGATTTTTGATGCCTAAACCTTTCCATTATATGAATGTTACATACATTATGTATCCACTCCCCTATTCAACATTTTAAGTTGCTTGTAATTTTTTTCTATTATAAAAAAAGATGCTGTGATAAACAGTGACTCTCTGTCCACATCTCATTATTTTTATACAATAAGTTTTAGAATCCGAATTACCTTCGTGAGTTTTCGTAAGGTTATCAAATAGTGTATATACATCCTCCAATACAATGCTTGGCCCACAGCAGGCATTCAGTAATTGGTAGCTATAAATAGGAAATCAAGCATCTAAGAAAACAGAGCGGTTCTGTCAGAGCCGAGAGTTAGGGGAGAAACATGCTCCATTTTGTCAGGGGATGACATCATCGCATGGTTTGGGGTAAGCTGGATGAGAAGTGATGGGGCTGTTTTGGCACCCAGGAGCAGATGGTCCCGCCAATACCTAGAACGAAATGATCCTCTATTTTGAACCCAATACAGCACTTCTACCCTCCACGTCACCCCCTCAGAAGTGCTCCCCCTTTGTTCTCAGGGACCCGCTGTGAGCACACGCAGCTCGATCACGTGGAGAGGAAGACTCTGAGTGACACCGATTACACTCCTGACTCAGAACCTTCGCGGAGCGGAAAACTGTGATCAGAGAACAAACAACCTAAGTCACTGTGTTCTCAAAGATTATTTATTAGCTATTCTCACCCACAGCGAGAAGAAATAAAAGAGTCAATGAAATTGAAATAAAATAAGATAAAAGGCCAACAACATTTCTTCCCCCAGGACCTCAGGGGGCTCTACAACATGGACCAGCGGCTCCACATCTGTAGCTCACTTATAGGAGAATGCATTGAAGGAAGAAATAAAGAAAGGACACCCTAATTTCTTCTAAGGTATAGGGTCTGACATGGTACAAGAAGATAATCACGAGGATGATTTCTCTAAACAAAGAGACTAGAATGCTTACAAGCCTAAGAGTGACACCCCTTCCAAGCCACATGGTTTTGCTTGGGCACTGCTGGGCTCCTCCTTGGAATGAGTCCTCCCAGTCTAGACGATTCTACTGCACATCCTTGGGGGTGGCCAATCTCTGTGCTTTGATGGCGGATTTGATTTCTGAGCACAGTCTGGTCACCCGGAGCTGGCTTAGATGAATAAGAGATAATGATGTTCTGGTATGCAGTTGGGAGATAAAAGCTGGAAAAATGAGCCCAGTTTTCTTACATGGGCCACAGTTGGTGCTGAAGGCCCTCTCCAGAGGTGGTGATCTTGACACCTACACCAGGCAATGTGAGCATCAGGGAAGAAGCACACGACCTCCCGGGGTGCGCCCGTGCAAGGTCGGCATTCGTTTGGACGCTTAAAATTCTGGGCTGCTTGTTCAAACCCTGGCTCGCGCATTTAGAGCTCACTGGGAGCTCCTGTAGTACTGTTTGTTCCTTCTCTCCTGTCAATTTAAAATAAATTTATATTTGGTCCAAGAAAGGCTGGTTCTTAAAATGATTTCCATTCTTTAGGGGCTGAAGGCAAGAGGCACCATTTTCTTTCCTTGCTTCTCTTCCTGGCCCACGGGAAGATATCTCCCTGTTTGCCCTTCACGATGCCTGGTTCCCTGGAGGAAAATGGTCCTGAGTACCAGCAATGTGCAGGCCAGTTGTCACCCTGCAGCCTCAGGACAGCAACCTGCAGGGTGGGAGAGCTGCAGCACCTGATCACAAAGGACATCCCTGCAGTGTCCCTCTAGGAGTTCAGACGCTGCCCTGGGGCCTATCCCGGAGGCGCCCCTCCCCTTTCCCCAGATCCAGAGGCCGGAGGGCACGGCCGGCCAGAACGGACCTAGACCTCTGGGATAGGGGTGTTGCAGTTCCCGTGGTAGATCCTGACGTGGCCCTCACACCGGAAGTAGGCCTCGAAAACATCAGTGTAGCCGTGGTCCCTCCACCAGGTGCAAAGCTGCCGGTTCCAGGTACAGTCCAGCACGTGGAAGAGCTCGGGATGTTCCATGCCAATCATGGTGAAGAAGTCCTGGTCCCCGAGGTGGCCGCGGAAGTGGTACTTGTCAGCCAGCTGCTGCACCCGCGCCGGCTCGAGGAGGCGGCTGTAGAGCGGGGACTGGCGCATGGCCTCCAGGTTCAGCAGCATCACCCCACTGTTGAAGCCAGGGAGCCCCTCGGGGGGAGGGCTCCCAACCCGGGTCTTGGGGTTCTCATGGCGGAACTGCCAGAATGTGTGCCTGGGAAGGGGAAAGAGAACAGATTTAGCCTGGTTTGTGGGGTGAAGCAGTGTGCCAGCCCTATTTCCCTGGGTCTTCACAATCGCCCTGGTGGGATACCATTTTCACCCCTAGTTTTATAGTTACAAAAACTGAGGCAGAATGAGCTTCAGAATCTGCAACATACCACCAGCAAGTGGCAGCGCTGGGCCTTGGACCCCCGTCTCCTGACTCCAAGCCTCATGTTCTTCCCTCCAGCCTCTGCTACCCCAGATGACATCATTGTCGTCATCGGGAACATTTGCATAGACTTAGGAAGTACCAGGCAATGCACTAGATCGCCTCATTTACTCCTCACCGCACTCCTACGAGATGATATGTCACTTCACCAGCTGAGGAAACTGACACACAGAGTGGTTCAGTAACTTGCCCAAAGTCACACAGCTAGTATGCAGCAGAAGCAGGGGCTAAACCCAGGCATCTGGCTCCAGAGTCCACTTCTTAAATAGCAAGAATCTAGGTGGAACTTTTCACCCCCTTGTCTTTGTTTGTGATCTTGAAAAGGAGAAGAGAGAGAGAAATGGGGTAAACAATTCTGAATAGTGAGCTGGAAAAGACGCAGGCAACCGAAGTCAGGCTGAAATAAAATCGTTTCCTGTGTTGGAACAAGCCTCGTTCATTAGGACCCCCAGCCTGGCATTTCTGAAAGGCTGGGCAGGGGCTGGAGGCTTGAAACAATTCGGGGACACCCCGGGGTTGGGGTGAAAAGCAGCTGTGGAGAGCCAGGGAGAATTATGGCTGTTGTGGTGGGAACGTCCCCTCAATTTCAATTCCTCCTAGGCAGATTTAGAAAGCCAATCGAGGTCCACAGTTCACGGGATGTTAGAGCCAGGGGGACCCTTCTAGGTCCTCTATCCAAATGCTGCCATTTGGAGAAGGAAAGACAGGTCCAGAAACCTCCCTGTGGGTGATGTGGTTAGAGCGCTGGCCGTTCTGTTCTCCAACCTCTTTAATATTGACTTCCTGTGGGTCCTGCAAGGGGTGGGCAGCAGGAGGGGGCAGAGAGGGTCCCGGGCTCCACCTCCCCAGGGATGAAGTCACAGCAGAGGGGCCTGCGACTTGGAGGAAGGAGGAAAGATGGAGGGGCCCTTGGTCATGGGCAGGGGACAGGAGTGGGGCAGGGGAGGGTTCCGCATCAGACTACATCCCGCCCAATTTTACCAGCTTCACCTCTTTTCTAGAGGGTCCATGGGTTGGGCAACCCATCAAGGCCAAACTGATTCTGCTCCCTGCCTGGAAACACCACCCCTGTGGCTTCCCACAGAGACAGTCCCCCCGACCAGTCACAGGGTAGGAGCTGTGTTGTGGAGCATACGGTGCAGCAGAAAGAAAACCAGAGACCCAGTCCAGGGCGGGCCACAGCGATCCATTTTCCAGTTCCAACACATTTCTCTGTGTGTAGGAATAGAGAAACCTTCCTTGATGTCTCACATATCACAAAGGGGCCGAGACTGTGCTCCTGGCCAGGGGAAAAGCATTCCCTCTGGACATTCTTACCAGTGGAATACACAGGTTCATTGTCTGAGTTTTGCCATAATAGGACTGTGAGTGCAGCAGAGCTCTGGCGCCTGCTCGGTGATAACAACCTCGGCAGAAAAAAGCTTCCAAAGCAAACTGAGCTGCTAGAGTCTTCCTAGCCACGAAGGCTGCAGCGATGGGCTCATGGGGGTGTGGAATGCAGTTTGGCAATTGTTTGTTCATTTTACCATATTTCCTCAGGTGGCAACCAGCTAAACTTCTACCAAACAGACCTGGGCCTCCACGGTCTGGTAAAGGAGGGACCGTCGCACTGGGGAAGGGGTACTTCACTGCGAAGGCACCCGGTTCACTCATCAGGGGTGTGAACAGAAGCATTCACCAGGGAGGAGACCCAGGGGAAAGGGGAAGACAGCAGCAGAGAGGCAGAGCCGGTGCCTGCGGAGCTCCTGGACCACCGCATACGCCATCGAGCCCACCGATCCTCTGTACTTCCCCCACGCTTCTGTCTCCTCCCTTCCCAGAGCACCAGGGGAGGGAGAATGCGGCGCGGGCTGGCGTGTGGGGTGTGGGGTCAAGTCTGCCTCCCGTCGGTCTGTGAGGTCCCCCAGAACGGCCACTGCTTCTGCTTCCTCAGTACAGCAGCGCCTCAGGAAGGATGAGGCAACTGATAAGGAATGATGGAGAAGTTGGTGCGGTTCAGGCTACACAGCCTTCCATGTTGGCTGGAACCCGGGGCAGGAAAATGTCAGGACACACAGTCGCAGCTCCTGGGAAAAACCAGCTGCTTCCCTGTGCCCTCAGTTCCCCACCGCTGACCTCTTCTGGGGGAGGGAGAGGAGCAAGGAACCGTGAGAGGGGGCTCAGATATTTTCAAAGGGTTTCTACCCGGAACAAGCTGGGAGCAGAGGGGCCACCCACAGCCCTGAGGCCCCCTTACCAACCTCAGCAGGGAAGGCCCCCCAATCTTCCCTGCCTATGCAAGAGTGACCTGGCACCAAACCGAACGAGCCCAGGAGAGAAGGGCCAGAGGCAGAGAGAGAAGGACAGAACATCCTTCCAGGCGGAGACCAGAACCCAGGTGGCTCTTAGGGAACATAATGCCCAGTACCGCCGCTCACTTAGGATGGAGAGGCATTTTATAACAAAGAGCCAGGAAGAACCAGGTCTGGGAGCAGCACATTATGATTTGGAAGGAAGCAAAGGAGGGACAGGAAATTGGAGCTGCAAGCTGCCCAGGGTGTCTGCTGAAGCAGAGACACAGCCTCAAAATGAACCAATGAGTGTCTACATACAAAATTCTTTCCAGGGTGCCCTTGTTCGAAGCGTTCCTACTACCCCCAAATGAGCTCAGAAAAACAGAGAGGCCACCTGGGGGAATGGCAGGTCTCTCTGGCCTCCATGTCAGCTGGTTCTTGTGGAGGAGCCGCGCCAGCCTTGGGGTAGAGAGAATGGCACAGGGACAGGGATGTGGAAGGGATTAGCATTCACATAAGGGGCTCTGGTCCTGCGAGAAACAGCCTCACCAGGAGGGATCACTGATTCCCCACCCGCCATACCGTGGCGAGGGCTGCAAAGCCCTCTTCCATTCTCTCCCTCAGCCCCTTCTCCCCAGCTGCGCAAGAACATCATTGCCTGCACTGTAACACGAAGGGAACAGAGGTCCTCAGTTTGTCAAGGGCAGGGCCCCAACACGAATCCGGGGCTTCTGATCTTTAAGGTGACTTTCATCTTTGACGGCCTCAGATTCTATGGGCTAATGTTCCAAGGAGCAGCACTTGGATTCCAATCTTATTTCTGAATTTGGCTGGTGCACCCCAAGGCCATGGGCACTGGGGACCAGGCCATCAACAGGTGACATAGCTGCCACTGGTGCGGCACTGACTTGAGGGTCAGACCTGACAGCCTCTGTGAGGAGGGTCAGTGAGGGCCCCAGATCCTTTCCTTTCTCACGGGCACTGCCAGGGGCCATGTGTTGAGGCTGCAGAGGCCTCTATATGAATGCAGGTATCTGGTTCTGAGTCCTGGAGCTTCCAGAAGTTTCTCAGATTAACCTCCCATGCCCACAACGCAGCCATGTTGCCCTGCCTAAATTTCTGGATTTGAGCCTGCACAGAGGTCTGTTCCCATCCTCTACGGTCACCTGGAGACTCACACGAGAGGTGACAAGGTTTCTTCCCCTTCAGAAATTCAACTGTGAAGCAAGCCCCCATGCAGATGGTCTGTTGTAAACACTGAGTCCTTCCAGAAGTTTCCTAGCCTTGTAGGGAAAACACAGATTAAGAACTTCCAAGCTTCACATTCTTCCAGTTATGGGCGATGAATTTTCTAAATTTTTTATATCGAGTATGTCCTAATAATCATAAAAGAGACTATTAAAAACTAGTGAACTAATTTTCATGGAGAAAACCCATCTTTGTGGAAAGGGGAATTTGAAATAATTTTGAACAGCAAAGTTATTTCCTCCTTCAGGTCTTTCCCCGATGACCGCTGCGAAGGTCACTCCAACAGGCGTCTCAACCAGAGGCCCTGGCCAGAGAATCGAAAGCTCATGCCCTCCAGAAAAGAACACGCGCTGCCATGGATAATCCCCTTCTCCCGCTCCCGCCCCCCGCCCAGATCACAGACCCTGCTGTCTCCCTGTCTCTTCATGACTTTTTTCTCCTGGGTTGGCCTTTCTCAGCTCCTAAGGCTCAGGGGTTTCCACTTCCACTTCCAAGAGAGAGAAGCAAAGATGGGAACACACATTGAGCCTCAACAATTGCACAAGGCTCCCTAGGAAGGTTTTAGAAGCCCGTGCTGACTCCAGCTGAGCTCCAGCTGTAGGCTCTGAGGCAAAGAAGGCTGCATTTTAGGTCTGAGATTCATAAGGACAGCATCACATGCAGCCCGTCTCCTCATGGTGGCTCGCCCCTCAAGTGTCCATCAGAGCTGAGTGCAAGGTCACTGCTGAGCCAGCGAGGCTGGGCCTCCTCCCGGAGGACGCACGCCGTCTGGAGGTACCTAATCAGCGAAGGCCGCAATCAGGAAACACTATTTCCCTTATGCCCATGCTTGTGTACCAGGCCCGGTGAGCTCGTGTTTGCCTTGGAAGGGATGCTGTTTTCCAGTCCTCTGAGAGGAGAGGCCAGGAGGAAAGAGCAAGGCTCGGTGGCAGCCTGATGTTCCATCCACCCCAGGTCCTGTGAGGTGACCAGGGGCAGCTCTGGGTGATACAGGACCGATTTCAGAGCAATGACACCGTCTCTCAGTCCCACCTCGAGCTGAAGCTGAAGTTCTCTGGGATGGGTGCTGACTCGTCGCTTCCCTGGGAGAACCACCGCCCTGTGGTATCAAGCTAGAGAGAGCATGGGCTTCCTGGAGTGTGGGGCCTCCGCAAAGCTTTAAACTGCCCATTTCCTCAGGGTACTCCTTCCTGCCAAGAATCACAACTGTCCCTTATTAGGATCTCTTGTTAGCAAGGCCTGGAACAGTCTAGGTCTCTAGCTCTGCTGGACAGAGAGGGTAAGAAATGTTCCCAAAGTCACACAGGCTAATGGTGGGAGGACTGACAGGGGCTCCTCATCGAACCACAGCCTATCAGAGCCTGAGACACTTAGAACCTCCTAGTTCACCTTCCCATTTTGCAGAAGAGGAAACTGAGGCTCAGAAAGTGCCCTGCTCTAGTCAAGGCACTGAAAGCCACACCACAATCCCAGGCCAATCACTTGCACTTCTCCATAAATGCCTCTGCTCAGAGAAGGAAACTGCTCCCTCCCACCCCCAAAACAAGCCCTGTGGCGAGATGAGGCAGCTCGGCTCTGACAATGCCAGCCTGTCAGGAGGCACAGAGGTTGTACTGAATGATCTGGCAGGGACTACCTCCTCCAAGCTCAACACACCTGCACCGGAAGGGGAGCTGGGCAGCAAAATGACTAACGACCTTGCTTGGGGCAACAGGAGAGAAATGAAGCAGGTGGAAGATGTGTGCTTGCCTCGCTTGCAGGACCTCAGAAGAAACGTGTTTGCTTTCAAACACCAGCGCTGATTGCAGGCCAGCAACTGAGTTTCCAAACCACAATCCACCCAGGACCCGGAGAGGAGGCGAGTGGGGCTGGGGGCGGGGCCCGACTTCACAGGCTGTGAGGGCGCCTGGGCACTGGAACCAGGTTGCCTGGCGGGAGAGGAGAGGACTTCTAGGATACTGAGACCCAAGAGGGAGGCACACTGCAGGAGCTTCCTCAAGGGCCCCCTCCCACTGAGCTACAGCGGCCTCCCCTCCAGAAGGAACCAGCACTGGGGCCTCCTGCTCACCCTCCCTCCTCTCCCGGCCCAGCCTCACTGGAGCCTCCCCCTGGACCAGAGGCTGCAAATGCTCCTGCTTTGCAAACTCCTGGCATCTCTGCACCACCTGCCCCAGTCTGAGACGATGCGGGTTCATGGAAGTGAGATGACCTGAGGAGGGTCCGGGGGGAAACACAGGGAGAAAGGAGTTAAGGTCTGCTGAGCACGCCTTCCCAAAGTCTGTGGTTTTTGAACTGTGCCATGTTGGAGCTTCAGCTGGGGAGGGAGGTCACGACTGGACACTGGGCTAGCTATTTACATGAGCCGAGCTTTCTAGAGAGTGGACTCTGCTATGACTCGTACAGTGGGCTCTTCAGTTTTACCTTCAGGACCACTGAGCTCTCTATATTAGTTTGCTAGGGCTGCTGTAACAAAGCACCACAAACAGGGTGGCTTAAATAGCAGAGATTTATCCTCACAGTTCTAGAGGCTGGAAGTCTGAGATCAAGGTGCTAACAGAGCTGGTTCCTTTTAAGGACTGTGAAGGAGAATCTCTTCCACGCCTCTCCCAAGCTTCTGGTGGCCACGTGAGCTTCCTCCCACACCTGCTGCCCCCGTGAACACAGGTGGGTGGGGCTGGGGAATTCACCATCACTCAATCCAACAACCATATCTAGCGATGGATGTGCCTGAACTGAGCTGGGGCCCTGGAGGAGGGACAGGGACAGAGATGATGGAGGAAGAGGCATTGGAGGGTTCCAACAGGGAGAGAGACCTCTGAGGGGCTTCAAGCCTGGGTTATTACAGGGATGGTGGAGCCACGAATACCCATGGCAAAGCTGGGAGGAGGAAAAGGGGAATGACCCATGCGGTCTTGAACAGATGCCAGTGAGAAGAACAGTGGCATGGGAAAGCCCAGCAGGTGGCTGGATACAGGTCATAAGCATAGAATGCAAAGCAGGTATGACAGAATTCTGGAGAGTTCCAACATTTAGGGGGTGGAAAAAGAAGAGCCAGGAAAGATGTAGGACCTTGGAGTAGCCCAGCCACCTCTCCCCAACACTGACGGCCTGAGCAGCCAGACTGTCTCAGGCCATGGGCCCTCTGTCTGCCGTGGGAACCTCGGGGAGCTGCAGGCCCACTGTGCCCACTCCAACCTCTCGTCCCCCGGCCCTGCGACCCAGGTGTCCAATCAAAGTGCCCGCAGACTTCCTCCCCACCCCCTTACCCCCATCCAATCTAGGGGATGTCCGGGTCTTCTCTCCCCAGATGATGCCCTCCAAACCCTCTTACCGATATCAACTGCCCCTTCTCCACCTCGAATTTGAACACTGATCTGGACAAAACGACACCCCAGACAGGACAAAGTATCTCCACCCCTCCCTTCCCCAAGTAGAGACCAATCCTGCCGCCACCCCCCTGCACCCCAGGGATGCACACTGCCTCCCCGCCCCGACTTCCAGGACTGTCCTCCCACCATCCACGGCAGCCTGCATCATCATCAGTCTAACTGCCTCTTCGCCCCCTTGCTCATCACCTCTGCCCACCATCCATATCCTCTTCCTCTGCTCCCTCCCTAGGGGCAGCCTCAATAATTTTAACGGCCATGATGATGGCCTCACCTTGGCCTCAGGGTCTTCAAACGCCACTTGAACTATCCAAATGGAGTGCTCTCATGGCGTGCGCTCCCTCCATGAACCTTGCCACCAGAAGGTACTCTGCTTCTGAGGCAGATCCCCTATGACCCCAATGTTCCCATGGAACTTGCTCATTGGCCCCCTTGGGGGTCTCTGGGGACCCATCTCTCCCTAGTCTCTAGATCGTCAGTCTCCCTGGATCCTCTTCGCTCCCCACTCACTGTTATTGGACCCCCAGCACCTCACTCCATGCCGAGAATACAACAGTGTCGAAAGCTGCAGAGCATGAGAGCTTGAAAACGCTGCAGGAGGGAACCGAGACCTTTGAGAGAGGTGAGTGAGAGAGGCTGCGAGGCCGGACACTTAGCCCTGGGGAGCACACGCACAGGAGGGAACAGAAGCAGGGAAGGCAGGTGGCAGCCTACCGCCAGGAGAGGGTAGAGGGAAGAATATTTACGGAGAGGGAGAGCTGAGTGTGTCTATATGCTGAGAGAAAAGAACCTGTATGCCCGAGGAGAATGTGGATGCCAGGCTGAAGACAAGAAACACAGGGCGCACGGAAGGGCGTGTGCTCGGAGGAATGACAATCATGATAACGGCGAATATTTGCTGAGTACTCACTATGTGCCGGGCCCTGTGTTAAGTCCTCAAATATGTTAACTCATTTAATGTTTATAACAAACAAATGAGCTGAGTACTGTCATCCCCATGTCATAGATGAGGAAGGGGTCACAGGGAGATAGAAAACATTTGTCCAAGGTCGGAGGAGCTGGGCAGAAGAGCTGGCCAAGACGAGGGGAATCCTGGGACACGTCTGAGGAGTGAGAAGATGCAGCGGTTCCTGGGGGGGAGTTAGGAATACTGAAAAAGCTCATTTTTGGTGAACTCTAAATCTTGGTGAAGGTAAGAGGTGAAATCATCTGTGGAGGCAGAGGGGCTGGGGTGCAAATAAGGCTTTGAGAAAGAGAAATCGTTCACAAGGGCCCCAGGGAGATGCAATGAGGAAGCAGCAACAGAGGAATGACAGGACTGCCCGAGTACTGAGGGTATGAGCGGGGTCAGGAAGCCCCGGGATTGATAACTGGGATGTGTCTTATTCCCCTTTGTGTCTTGAGGGCCTAGCATGGGCATTTGATTCATGGCAGGCTCTTGAGAACTGTTAAGTTTCAAGTGGATAAACGGATGGAGAGATGAAAGAATGAGGGAAGGAAGGAACAAGAAATTGTAAAATCAGATGGCAGAAATTCAACAGAGGAGAACGCTGAATGAAGGAGATGGGACAATAGTTCAGAAAGGCAGGTGGGGGAGAATGAGCTGGAGCCACCAGTGTCCTCACCCGGAGGGAGCCAGGTCTCCCTCCGGGTGAGGACAGAGAAGGCGAGGCAGAAAAGTTGGTCCCATGAGCCCAGGAATTCACATCTGTGATGAGACACCAGTGTGACAAAGGTTAGCAATGAAGAAGCCCCAATGGTAACCTGACCCAGGGGTGCCCACAGCTCTCTGGACAATGTCCATCCCAGCACAGGACCTGGAAGACCCCTTGGCCTCCAAGTATTGGAGCTGGTACATCACTGCTAAGAGCAGCTGAAATCTGGTGGGAGCCCCCGGACCCAACCAAGGCACCGCAGGGCGTGCAGCTAGCCAGCTGGGCTGGCGAGGACCCACGTGCAGACCCACGTGCGGGCGGCCTGGCCTGGGCGGTCAGGCCCCAGCTCAGCTCCACAATCCTGCCCTTCCTGTGAAGTGGGCTGAGGGAGGGACTTTCATCAGGGTGAAGACAGAGCCAGAGAGTCACCTTCAGAATTGGCTCACTGCCCCCAAGAGCCCACAGCACCAGGGGACACAGGAGAGAAGTGCCCAGGACACACGTGGGGTGCTTTCCGGGACAGTGAACAGCAGGCAGGAGTGTGCAGTAAGGGTGACGGGGAGGGGTATGTGTGGAATTTAGCCTTGGGTCCGGAACTAAGCTCCATCAATCCAGCCCAGCACCCTTCACCCTCCCAGACGGGGTGTTCCGACGCAGGAACCGGATGCTGGGGAGACGACCTGGCTGTGGCTGACCCAGGCACAAAGCAACTGAGCTGCAGCAAAGTGTATCACTTCTCAAGCCCAGAAAAAAATCCCTGAGCCCTCCCGTTCCATCTAAGCTGACCTCTGCCTTTGTCTGCCCCTGCTCGCCGTCCTACGCAACTGTGGGCTGGGTCTGGGTAAAAACAGTGATTGGCACATTGACACAAACACAGAGGATCTCCCACTTGTCAGGCACAGAGCAAGGCACCGTGGGGGGACAGCGCCAGGCCAGACACAGGCCCTGCCCCGCGAGAACCTGTCATGGGCAGCAGTACTTCTCAGACTTCACCGTGTGAGGGATTCACCTGGGATGCTGTTAAAATGCAGCTTCTCATTCAGATGCTGCATTTCTGAAAGCTCCCAGGTAATGCCGATGCTGCTGGTCTGAGGAACATGCTCAGCAGAAAAAAAGGGTATTTTTATTATTTCTATAAAGAGACAAAAACCCCGAGTATAGCAATGATATCATTTTATCCTGAAAATGGCCATAAAATAGGTGGCATAGCCACTTGCAAATATTATACAAGTTTTATGCTAATACTTGCTGCCTTCTCACTTTGTCACAGTCCTGGGGAGCAGGGGGCGGAAGGTGCCACTGGGGAAATGCTTCCTGGAGGCAGCAGCTTACGGTGCCAGGAGGGAGGGCCCAGCTCTCCCACCTTCCACCCCCAGGGATTAGCGAACAGTCTCGGCGGGGGGAGGCAGGGCAGGGCAGGGAGGCAGGTATGTATGTTTTCCACTGCCTTGAAGAAAAGTACCAGCGTATCACGCGGTTAAGAATGCAGGTTCTAGGGGAGGACAGCCCGGGTTCAAATCCTGCTCTTTTGCTTACTATCCTGGAAAAGGTACAACTCTCCATGCTTCAGGCTTCCTGCATGGAAACAGGATTGTTGAGAGGATTTTATAAGAGAACGCAGGTAAAATGCTCAATGGGATCAGAGGAGAAGATGGAAGCCACAGACAGGTCAAGTTCAGTGAGAAGCAGCGTGGATTCTCTATGGCAAACAGACAAGCTTCCCCCACCTCATCTGTGGCGGGGGTCGGGGGAGCCCTGAAGCCTGTTTGTTCACCTGTCTCTGACCCACCAGCGGGGTGACCTTGGGCAAGTCACTTCCCCTCCTGGGGCCTCAGTTCCTGCACCTGTTAAATGGATTGATCAGGCCTAGAATGCTTTTCTGAAAGCCTGTGGTTCTAATGCCAGGATTAACATCATCCATGAAACTTCTGGGATGAACTTCAAGGGAACGTACTGATCACCAAACTCCAACATTCATCTCCCTTAATGCAGCACGAGTGTGTGAGTACAATGTGGAGAGAGAGATATATATATTTGTTTTTTTAGTTACTTGTTTATGTTTCAAAGACCCACTTCCATGTATCAACAAAGTCCCACCATCTGTCTGGTGTTGGGCATCTGGGTGCTTTCCAATCATCAGCACCCCAGCAACGTGCCGTGTCGGGGGCCCCATGTAGGGCAGTCACTGTGTTTATTTGCTTCCGCTGAATCCTTTACTTTTGCCCTGTGTGGGTGCTTGTAGATACAGGTTTCAGGAAACGAGGATGGACGTTCCTAGTTTTTGCCTCCCTCCCTCCCTCTCTTCCTGGTGGTTTCACTGATGTTCCTGAAACCTGCCCATCTTCTCTCCCCCAGGTGCCGCTGTCTGCGCGGCTGTGCAGGAGCAGCCGCAAGGAAGAGGCGGGGGCAGGAGAAGTCCCCCTTCCCTCAGTTATTCCAGCATAAAACCATGGCAGCTCTGTGGGAGTGGGAGTCAAAGCAGGAGGAGGCCTCTCCAAGTCTGCCCCCGGTCATGGGGCACATCCCCCGCCCCCACACACACATACAAGCACTGTGGACAGCTCCCCACCCACAAGTCACAGGGCACAGACACCAGGCCTCCGCCCCACACAGGTGAGCGAGTCAGCCAGGAAGCTCACTGAACCCCCTGCCCCACCGAGATGCCCCGGGGCCTCCCTCAGCCTTCCCCAGCACGAGAGGCCTCTCTCCTCATCAAATCCTTCTCAGAAGTCAGGATCATCCATATACCTAAGTCTGCAATAAATATTTGTTCAAAGACTATTATGGACCTAAGCACTGTGCCCGAAATAATGAGAAGGAGGAAGAGAATAGCTCCTGCCATTCACTGGAGCCCTTACTCAGCTTTACATACATTCTCTCCATACTTCCATTTTACAGATAAGGAAATGAAAGCTCAGAGAGGTTAAGGTATGTGCTCACGGTCACGCAGCTCTCCTCCACAGCTAAGCCCAGAGCTGAGGTTGCAGGGTCAGAAGGAAGTGCCCTCCCTACTTAGCAATTTGCTCCTAGAGGCGCCCAAGAGTGTGTGGAGCCCACAGGGTGGGCTCTCAATCTCCTGTGCTCTCACCAAGTTCAGAGCTAGAGTGAGAAATACCACCAGAGAATGGATTCCCAGAGCACTCTGGTTCTCAGGGAAGGTCTGGTTGGTGGAGCAGAAGGCAGGATGTGGGGATTTCACACACCAAGACTGAGGGGGTTGGGGGGGTTTGGAATTTCATCATGCCGGTTCCAACCACGGAGAAGGCTGTGTGTAAGGGTGGGAGGACAGCAGGAGTCGGCCAGTGTGCTCCCTGCCCCAGGTGCTCTGGTTCCAGTCAGGGCCCTGGCCCTAGAACCAAAATCCTATGGCTGAAGAAACCCATCGAGATCACCTGGGAAAACAGAGAGTGGAAGCAACTTGCATGAGGACACCAGCTAGGACACAAGAGCTCACATGCCAGGGCACCACAAAGCTGCCTGCGGCCCTTCCCACACCAGTGAGATGGCAGCCTCAGCTTTTGTCTCACGCTTTCCAGAGTAAGACTAAGGAAAATCACGCTCTCTTTTAGGGTCATAGCACATCCAGTTCTTTCCCTAACTTAGGCCAGCCCCTGCTGCCTGTTCTCACTTGCCATCGTCTAGTGAGTTTAACCACCCAAGGATGCTCTCTGCAAGGCTGCCACCTCTCCACACAATCCCTGGGCCCCATCGGCCTTTGAAACCAAACCACAGGGACCCATCCCAACCCATGTGTTCCATCAAGTATCAGGGGCCTGGGGCATGCAGGGCACTGAGGACACAAGGTGAACAGCAAGAGACCCTTGTCCATTTTGGATGGGACAACCAGTCACGACGCTGGGGACAGCCACCTCGGCTCTTGGCAGGGGAGCCTCTCTGATGCCCGAGATGGGTATCCCGCCAGCCATGGGAGCTCAGGGTAAGAAAGGGAGGCCACAGAGGCAGCCCCTCCCAAATTCTCTCAGAATACTGAAACCGTCCAGAGTCTGTGCTTCACGTGAAAGGCCACGACGTCTTCATGTGGACGTAACCTTCTCCAAAGCCAAGGCAATCCCCGTGGGACTTACATTATTCAAGTGTTCTCAGTCCTCCTGCGTGAGGTCAAGGAGGAAGAGAAACCACTGCCATTTGAAAGTTCGAGTTGGGGACAAACAGAGGCTTCGTGGGGTCCCTGCCGGGAGGTGCAGAGAAGACACAGGGGCTTTGGAGAGAGAAAATCTGTGTCTGCCCCCTGGCTCCACCCCTCTCTGGCCTCTCTGCTGGTGATAATGACTTGGGACCCGCATCAGAGAGTCCCGTCCCCATCCCTGGCCCTGTGACCCGGCCCCAAGCGATGCAGTGAAGTCGGAGAGAAACGGAGATGGCGCTGACCTCTATGTGCCCCCTCACCGCTCTGAGAGCCCTGCCGTGCCTGCGGGCTGCACGGACATTGCTGACCACAAACTGTGTATGGTGACAACAGGGCAGAGTCCAGGATGGATGTAAGAACACTCTGACCCTCAGGGTCATTCTAACCATCCCATGAGGGCTGGCCCAGGGTTTCGTTCATGGCCTCAGACCCCTCAGAGTCTTGTCCTGTGACTGTGGTGATGGCACAAGCACTGTGAGTGCTAAGCTCCTGCTCAGCACAGGAAAGAGGCACCCGCAGAGCTGGCTAGGCTAGCCTGCCCCTCCACCGTGGGGCTAGCCTGGAGGCAGCCGCCCCATTCACCTCTGCCTCCTGTGCTGTGCAGGCCTTCAACAACTCCGTGATGCCCCAAGATGCAGAAAGACCATTCTTGACTTTTTAAGCCTCTCCTCACCCAAGGGCGCCCGGGGCCTGTGCACAGGGGCAGCTGCATCAGAGGGCATTTGTGTAAACAGAGCACACCTGGGCAAACGCCTGGCCTTCAGCCCACCCAAACAGCCAGCTTGTCCCCAGCCTGCCAGTGTCCCCATGCAGCTGCCTGAACTGCGTGCCCTGAAGCCTCACAGCTTGGCACTCCACTGCGTTGTCTTTGCTTTTTTATTTTTTTTTAAAAGGGAAAAAAAGAGAAGAAGAAGAAAATCTGCAAAACAATCTGTCCTCCTGACAGGCCAGCTCAGATCACAATCCTGCGAGGCTGGATCAAGGAGCAACAGGACCAGGGGGTTATCAGAACTGTCTGGTTCAGAAAATAAACAGCTCCTCAAAGGGCCTGCAATCGCAGCTGCTGCCCGCGCCTCCCTGGCTGGAAGCGAGGCTCCCTCCCTATCTCTGAGCAGGCCGCTTCGCTTGGGTAGAGATCACAGACCTGCAGGGGAGACTCCATGCAATTCCATTCAGAAAGCACAGCCGGAAGGAGCAGGGGCAGAGGAGTCGGCTCCAATCTCAGGACTGCCCCTTCCTAGAGGTGGGGCTCCGGCCAGGTACTTAACCCTCTGAGTGTAGTCATCGGCAAGACTGAGAGAATGAGGTCTTCTTAGGGCTCTTATGAGGCTTCAATAAGCAAATGTACACAAAGTGCCAGGGGAGAGCCTGGCACATGTATTAATTCAAGAAATATCTACTGAAAGCTGACTGTGTGCTCAACACGGTTCTAGGCCCTGGGAGACAGCACTAAGTTAGACAACTATGATTCCTGCCCTCACAGAGCTTAGTGTGGGGGGATGCAGACCAGCCAACAGGCAATTACAGCTCCGGGTGGTAAGAGATGAGATGGCACAACAATGAGGGGCTTTGAGACCCAAAATGGAGGCTCCTCCTCCCATCTTGGGGGTTCAGGGAAGCCTCCTTAGAGAAACTGGAATCTAAGCCCAGACTCGAAGTGCAGAGTCAGGCTGGCGAAGAGGAGAGGCAGGCAGTGAGACAGTACCCAGTACGGCACGGTTGGAGATGTGATGGGCGCTGGGCAGGGGCCAGACAAGGGAGGCTCCTGTGAGGAAGATCAGGGAGCATAACAAAGGGTCTAAAGCAAGGCCGCTTGTGTATGAGGAAGGTCACTGGCTGGGGTAGGGGGCTTGGAGGAGGCAGGGCTGGAAGAGGCAAGACTCACAGGAGGCTGCTGCCGTGACCTGGGGAGTGGGGGGTGTCCAGGATGGAAAGAAGTGGAGGGTTCAGGAGATAGTCAGCAGGTGTGCGACTGGGTCCGAGGACTGACGGATAAAGAGGATGAAGGGTGATGAGGAGCTCAGTCTGGGTTTCTGTCTCCAGCACTCCAGGTACAGCATAAACGGCAAGAGCTATTTGATTCCTTGTCACTGACTTGCACAGCAACACTGGCCAGGTCACTCCCCGGTCTGGGCCTCATTCCCCCACCTGTACGACAAGGAGACTGGTCTCCCCAGCCTTCCCAGCTCAGATATGCTGCAGCTCTGTGGTTCCTAACATCAAGTCACCTCTAACCGCCTCAGGGGCAGCACCGTGCTCCCTTCTGCCTTTGTGCATTTCTCCAAACACAGGCCCAGGCTGGGAGGATGGGGAAGGAGACAGCTGAGAGACGCTGGCCTGTGTGGCCTGTTTACATGCTGCCTCCCTTCCAGATGACTTGGAAGGGAGCCTGCCTTTCCCCGGCTCCCTCCGGATTTCAGCCACCCTTGCCCTCACCGGGGCAGGTCAGCTCTCCTTCTGCCTCCCTACCGCGACTCCCTAGGGAGACTTTCCCCCTTTAAACTAGAAGTGTACTCCTTAGCCCCTCCTTGGAGCCATTCTGCTCAAGTCTCTTCTCCAGGCCTTCCAGATGGTTCAGCAGAATCTCTGCTGTGTCTGGGTGCCCCCTATAAAGAGGGAGCAGAGGAGAATCGGAACTACCCTCCCCCTCTTCCCCACCCAGCGCTCTATTCGGGTGTCCACACAGCCGTGCCTGGGGCTGCCTGGGGCTGGCAGAGCATCTCAGAAGAGGAATCCAGCCGCTGCACACAGGGCCCACGACTTCTCGGCTCTCCCCGGGATGGAGTACAAGGGATGCTGGGGCCTGGGCTTAACCAGAACAGCCAACCAGGATTTGAGTGAACGTGGAGAGTAGAATTTTTAAAAACCAGATCAAAGTTGGCATTAAAATGAGATGCTAGTCCAAGCCACCACCTGAGGAAAGTAATCAGAATCCTCTGAAAACAAGCAGTTCTGCTGGACACCACTCCCGGAGCTGTTCTTCTACAATTCTCTGGCTGTTTGGGAGCAGCCTTTCCTCCTGGGCGCCCCCTCTCTGCCTTTCTCACCACGGCAGTTCGGGCTGCTGGCCTGCTGACTGAGTATTCTAACCCGAACCACATCAGGACCAATCAGGAGCTTATCTTCAGCACCCACATCCCGCAAATCCTGGTGCCACCAAGGGGAGGGCTGAGCTGCTCTGCTCTGGGGCAGCCGCCCTTCCTCTGCCCCATGTAGAACCTGCAGGGTATCTTGGTGGGGAGGCCACGAGTTTCCACCTAGTCTCAGCCTGAGGAAAAGCAAGAAGAACCCTTGGCTGTGGACACACCTTGGGAAGGAGGCGAAGGAGAAAAGAAATGAACCTGTCCAGTGGAGCCGAGCCAGGCCCCCCCGAGGCTACCTTACCAGCCCTGCCTGTCAACACTCTGCTTCAACCCGCATCCATGCCCCGAGGCTGGCCGGCGTCCTCTGCACTCCCCTCCCATCGGGGCCTCCTCCTTCATTTCCTCAGAGCTGCCTGGCCCCCTGCCCAAGACCAACAGACACCTGCCCACATGCACGCAGGCCCAGAGTGGCCCAGCCAGGCCTTTGCCACTCATTGTGTCCAGACACAAATGTGCCAGGATTGCTGACACAGGATGCGACTCACTGACGCATCCTCTACACGTTGTTCAGATCTCAGGAAAACCTCGAACAAACTCAGCCCTTCCAGCCCAAGCCTTTCCCCATCAGGAGGGCATCCCAGGTGCAGGTGCCTCACTGAGTGAGCTCCGTGTTGACCGTGCCACCCAGCGGCTCCGTCTCTGGATGTGTGGGGACCTGAGGCCTGTGCAGGTGTCGATTCTTCTGTCTTCATGCCGTCTGCTCATCCACACAGGCAGGAACCACAAGGCTGCAGCGTCAGGGGCCCCTCTCTGCGCGGACTGGGAAGGTATCTAATGCTGCCGTTCTGATTGGAAAATGATGCTTCTCTTCGGTAGCTTGGCTCACATCTACCTCTAGGCAGGTTTTCTCAGCTAACCCCGCTCTTCCTCTACTTCCCCTCTCAGGCTTCTCTCATATAAGAGCCGTGTGATGAATGACAGTGCTTCTCAAACTTCGTTGTGCACACAAAATTTGTGTCTGGAGATCTGGTTAAAACGCAGTCCGGGATTCAGCAGGTGAGGGGCGGGATTCTGCATTTCTGACAAGCTCCCAGGTGATGCTGATGCTGCGGTCCACAAGCCACACTTCAGGTAGGGAGAAGGTAGAGGAAGGAGCGAAGACTTCAAGTCAGTCAAACGGTGTCCTGGTGCCAGTCAGACCTCACCTCTGGGGAGGATTACATGAGGGCAGGCAGTGCCTGGCAGTCCCTGAAGCTGCAGGCGCCCACAAATGCAATTTCTCCTCCTTTTGCTTCAGTTTTCCCCCTGTAATTGTTGGAACATGAAACCTCAGAAGAGAGGCGTTGCTAGAGGATTAAATGAAATACCCTATGAACACTGTGGGGCACGGCAGGTGATGGATGATGAGAGCTCTCCTTCCCTTCCTCCTGCTGTCTGGGCCTGGGTCTAGCACACAACCTGTGTCCCAGGTGATCGGGGACAGGGAGGAGGGCCTGAAGGCCTGTCTCTTAGACTAAGGGTCTCCAAATCTCCTTCTGCGTGCTCGGGCGTGTGGTGCTAGGGGAAGAGGGTGGTCGGGTCACGCTCACGGGCAATTCCTCAAGCGACTGTGTTACTTGGGAGCTTGTGCACGAGCAAGAAGGACTGCTAACACGCACGGGGAGCCATGACAGAGCAAGGGGCTGCAGGCAGCAGCCAGCCTGGACCTGGAGAGCCCTGGGTAAGGCCCCAAGCCCTGCCACCTCCTGGTCTGCTGGTCAGGGCGGCCTTCACTGGAGGGCACTGTGTGTCCCCACTTAGTGAATCTGCCTCTCACTGCAGGTCAGCAGCTCAACAGAAGAGAGCTGGGTGCTTTTAGAAGCTGCATTAACCAGTGTGGCTGGGAAAGGATCATTTATCAAAACCCCTCCTTCCCGGCCCCTTTTCCTGGCCTATAGATACTCAAGCAGCTTCACAGAGGGTCTTGCTTGTTTCCAGGGGAAGCCTAGGGGCTCAGGGAACCCAGCTCAATACGCAGTATGTAGCTGTGTTGCTTCTATGGTCTAAAGCAAAGGCAAGAGGAGAAATTAGGCTGACGGCCCATCCATCTTCAGCAAGCATTTCTTGATAGTCAGTCTGCATCCTAGCCTCCCCCCACACACATACAAAAGCAAACTGTTTTGATCATAATCAGAAAATTATGCTGTTTCAACATATTTGTAGGGAGTACCTGCTGAGCCTGGGACGACCGAGGGGAGACCAGGGGATCCCTCTGGCATGGTCCTAGGCCATGTCCAGCGCGGAGGGACACGTGGCCAGAGAGGGAGCACCATCAGTGACGGTGGTGCAAACACAGAGCTCAGGAGGCTCTGAGAGGGAGAAACAACGTGTGATCCCCAGAAACCACACTTTGTCCCCAGAGTGCATCCCTCAACACACACACACACACACATACATACACGCATGCACACACATACAGGCACAGACACACACAGATACACTTCCTCTGCCTTTAGGAAACTAAAGTTCAACTTCCCAGCTGGTTCTGAGTCCTTCTTTCTTCAGAAAGAGGCACAACTTTGCAAGAGGCCATTCCTTCTCCAGCCCCAGCTCTTCTCCACGCCCTGGTAACATTTCACACAGCTATTTAACAAGCAGGGCTGAGGTTTCTCTTAACTGGCAATTAAAATCAGAGCACAGAGAAAAGTTTTGTAAAGCTTGGTTTTTGTAGAGGATAACTTTCTTCTGTGGGTTTAAAAAAACAAGAATCTTGATTGAAACTACAGGCACCCACATAAACAGTAAAGTCCACTCAATCTTCCAAATCGAGATGGAATGTGAGGGTCTTTTGCCTGAGGTTAGAAAGAATTCAAATTCGCATGATTTGTTTCCAGATTTAAAAAAGAAAAAAAGGTGAAAATACTGAAAATGCTCTGAACTCAGATGACACCCCAGTGCAGGCTGCACAGATTTTTGCCTCAGCACACTCCTAAGAAGACGTCCTTGGCATCCATCTTCCAGGGCTTCCTATTTCTCTTTCTTGCCACCAAAAGAACAGGAGATGCAGGCAGGTTAGTTCTGATCTGCCCCCGGGTGGTCCAGTCCCCCATATCAGAAGAGTGGCAACTTCAACTTGGAGACAGCCCCTGGAACTGGTCTCAGGGCTGAGCTGGTTTTGATGTAAAAATGCACAAACACACACACACACACACACATACAAACTCTCACATATACACTTACATACACTCAAACACACACACACATAATACAAACACACACATACATACACACATACATACATACACTCACACACACACATACACACATACAGGTAGCTGTCATTTACTAAATGCTTATTACATGCCAGCCATTTTTAAAATAATTTATGTCATTATCCCATTTCATCCTCACAGCTTTGTGACATAGTTTACAACACGGCAATAATAACAGCAAACACTTATACAGCAGCACGTGCCAGCACACAGAAGCACTGTTCTAAGTGCTTTACATACTTGAACTCATTTACTCTGCACAAGCTTGTGAGGTAGGCACTATCACTATCCCCATTTTATAGATGTGGAAACTGAGGCTTATGGAGGTTAAGGAATTTAGCCGAAGCCACTCGGCTAATAAGTGATAAAGCCCAGACTGGAACTCAGGCAGCCTGGCCCAGAGGCCTCTCTTATAACATCATCCTGCACCACCCCTCAGTGCACGGTGAGCACCGTGTGGACACTCCGCTAAGACAAACACATCCCGTGCCGTGATCCTGCCGCTCCCTCTAGCTGCTGCTGCTTCAGCAGGGGAGTGGGGCTGGGGAAGACCCTTGCACAAATAATCTCATACAGAGCAGTCAGGTTGTGCAGAAAGAGCACTTCAAACCAAACGATCCAGACAGAGAAAGCTCAGGCTGGTTGAGGGGAAGCAAGAAAGGCCCATGGAGAGTACAACCTCAGTGATGAACCAGGAGGAAGGAGCGACAGGGCCCCAGAGGCCCAGCGTGGGGGTGGCGGTAGAGGAACAGTGTGCTCCAGGACCTAGAGGCTGCAAAGACGGCGGAGGAGACACATGCTGTCTGAGTCCATTTACAGGAACCATCTAGAACAGAGACACAGAGTAGCCTGGAGGGTACCCGGGGCTGAGGAAGGAGGAAGGGGGAGTTATTGCTTAATGGGTGCAGAGTTTCTGTTTGGCACGATGAAAATATTTTGGAAATAGAGGGGATGGTTGCACAACATTGTGAATGGGATTGATGCCAATGACTACAAACTTAAAAAAACTAAAAATGACAGATCTTATGTTATATATATTTTACCACAATAAAATAAGTGGCCGAGGAGAAGCCACTGGGCCCAGACACTGGCAAGGTCCCCGGGGATCTCTCACTGCAATGGCCCTGCTGAGCTCAGGTGCCAGAGGCAAGCCCTTTCTCCCCTTTGGGATCTGAGGGCTGGAGCCCTCATGCCTTGTGATAGAATCAGATGGACTGACTGCCTCGCTCTCTGCCTGTATCCCAAGGCCACCTGCTCCCAGGACTCCTCCCTGGGCCTGACTGCCCTCAGGCTGCTGGTCTCCAAGCCACCCAGAGGCCTTCAGTCCCCACAGGGCTGTGGCTTTCCCTTCTCGCTGCTTCAAGCACAAAGAGGGCTCTACAATCACAGTTTATCTGTTTTCCAAAGCTGTGGATGCCAAAGGGAAAACCACGCAGCAGCGCACTGTGTAATTAACATGGAATGTTCCGAGGGAGCCGAGGACATGTGGGACAGAGGTCAGGTTCTCAAACAACAGCCTCTTTCTTGAAGAGGGACGGTTTTCTCCTCTCCTTCTCCCTTCCCAAGACGTTAAAATAATAAAAGTCTGAGAGAGAAAAAGAAATCTGTTCCACTTCCCACAGATGAAGCAGACCCCAGTGCAGGTGTGTGGATCCCCATTTGGGGGAACAGCTGGACAGACTGTGCTCTGCCTCCGTCACCACCTGGGTCTCACGACCACAGGGAGACGCAGTTCGCGTACATCATCGAAGTGCCCGTCAACCGGGTGAGGCCATTTGGGGCCTGCCTGGCAGTCTGGGTGTAGTCAAGTCACCAAAAGGGAGATCTGTTATTTATAATCAAAGGGGTTCGCAAGCCCCTTTCCCCACACAGTTTAGCAAAGACAGAACCATTTGAGAAGAATTAAATGCAGTAACTGTATCTGAAATCTTGTTCAGTGTGGAAGTTTGTAAGAAAAATTTATCTGTTTTTTAAACGTAGCTTTGGTAATATTTGAGATCTGTTCCTCACTGGGCACAAATGGGAGAGGGAAGAGAAAGTCTCCCTTTCATAAATACTTTAAAGAAAAAAAAAAAAGGAGATAGATTAAATAAAGTGCCATAAATAATTCTCCAGAAGAAAAGTTTAGGGGAATCTGGAATTTCCAGCCCCACAAGAAGCCTTCGGAGACCTTGCATGTGGAACGAAGCCCCCACAGCCCTGTTCCCACTGCTTCAGACAACAGGCTGTCACTCCTTGCAGTGAATGGTCCAGCTGTGTCTGTCCCTCCCCGTCCCCAACAGCCTGTGGACCTCTGACGGACAGGTGGACAAGGCTGGTTTCTTGTTCATCTCTGAATCTCCTGCCTACAACTAGCATGGGGTCTTGTCCCAGAAAGTGTGGCCTATATGGGATGGAAGTGAGTTACAGCTCGGCATTTTGACTGCCAAGCTAACAAGACAGTGTGCCAGGAGAGGATCAGGGTTTGGCCACTCTCCTGGAAGGCAGCCTCCTACCCCGAATGCAGGGTGATGCCATGCTCCTCACTGCCTACAGAATTAACTCAACTCCTTAGCACAACACATCAGACCTCTTAATGATCTGGCCCCTGCCCCTGTCCAACCACATCCTCCTCTGCTCCCCAGCCCCTCCCCTTGTGTTCCATCCAGACCAAAGTAGCTGCATCCCTGCGCAAGCCACCTGCCCAGGCCTCTGTGCCTCTGCTCCTCTTGGCTGCAGTGTCCTTCTCCCTCCCTGTCCACCAGACACTTCTCTTCAGTAAAACCCAGCTCCCTCCTCCAGGCCCTGGACACTTCCACGGTTGTGCTGTTTATAAGCATCCTGTGTGCCTCTCTGTCTGATGAAGCTGTGAGGTCCTGGAGGACAGGGACTGTGTCTTGTTATATCCGAATCCCACTGCCTAGCCTGGTGCCTGCCACAAAGTGGGGACTCAGTCCATGTTTACCGAAGTGAATTCTTCTAGACTGGCTGACTCTCACCGCCAAATAGCAAGGATAAAACCTGCCTTTTCCGAAATAGCCAGGCTCCACATTGCAGACAAACAGGCAGGGGCCCTGCCAGTGTCTGTGAACAGCTTTGGGAGCAACTGTAGCCACACCCAACCTCAGGTGGGTAGCCACAAAGCACCTCCAGCATGTGACAGTGAGGCTACAACCAATAAATACCATGTTATCTTCAGAGCCTGCCAGGCCACTGGCCAAGGCTGTGCGACCCTTTTAGAGCCTGGACACGCGCCACTAGACTGAACACAATCTACTTAATTAATTTACAGCACAGAATTAACACTGTACCCCCACTGCCGCCTGCACCAAAGCCACTCCCATCACATTGGGAAAAACAAACGCCATCTCCCTGGCGGGTTAGTACCTATACTCTTGGGGCATCGCCAAAGTAAAACTGGTAAAAACACCCCCTTTGTGCAAAACCACTCCTTTCCCTCTGATTAGTTTTTCTAGAAAATGTATACAACTTCCATATGCTTTAAGTATTAATTAGCCCCAGTGATATTCCTTTTGTACATTAGACATTTCAGTGAGATCTGGGTAAAACGTGGTGGTTATATATGTATTTCCATTGACTTATTTTCTGAATGAAAATGAGAACAGCAGGCCCTTTATTAAGATAAAATAGATGAAATTGGGATGTGTCAGAAAATATGTCTGGCAGGTCTGATTCTATGTTTTTCCAACCGTGAGGTTGGCATGAATCTTTTCTGACTTTGCCTACTCTTTATATCCCTAAGGAATGAGAAAGGCAAGGCTCTATTTACAGCCAGAACCTGATGAGAACGGGGGCTTGTGCTCCTGGCCGTCAGTGCTGCAGGCAGTAGACAGAAGGTGTGGCTGGGCTTCCTACGTGGAAACAGCAATTTGCTCAGGATAAGAGCCTGGGATGCGGGGCCCCAAGGCTGGGCCTCGTTTCTCAAGGCTGGCCATCTGGTGGTTTGCTTGCCAAGGAAAAGTGGAGTGTAGACACAGCCCCACCCAGCAGCCTGCATTCATCATTTCTGGAACTGTTAGGGGTCAGGTGGGCTCACTCAGGCTGAGAGCCCAGAAAGAATCAATCTAGATAAGGCAAAAGAGGAGTTAAATTTAAAAAGGAAAATGTTCTTTGCCTTTTAAAGGTTATTGACATTCACCATCTCTGTGCCTTTACCTAGACTCAGATAAATGAGGGAAGAGGCGGTGTTCCGTGAGATCTTTGGAATCCATCAAGGGGAAGCTGCTAGGCAAGAGAAATGTGATTCAGGCCTTGGGCAACCCAAAAGAAAAAAATCAGAGAAACAACACAATTGTGTCAAATGACCAATCCAAACGGCATCCTTTGACCTCATGGAATAAAAGAGAACCCCTGTAATATCTCAGAAGAAAACAAGAGCAGAGGTCATACTCCTGATTGCTGAGCAGGGCCAGCACAGGCTGACAGTACCTAATGTTCCAGCCAAGCCATGTGCTCACACACAGCCTCCCCAACAAGGATGCAGAAGTATGACGCTCTAACAGTTCATCACTTCCAGTCTGCTGTTTGGAATTCTGAACATATTTTCCTATACAAACTATCTCCTCATCACAAGGAGAAGATTTTTTCTTTTCTTTTCATTTTATCTTTATGAGATGACAGATGTTAACTAAACTTTGTGGTAATGGTTTCATAGCGTTACGTAAATCAAACCATCACGCTGTACATCTTAAACTCACACAGCGATGTATGTCAATTATTTCTCAACAAAACTGGAAAAAAACACAAAAGGACAAAACCTATCTCCTAATGGCATATGGGTTCCTTTTTATATATTAAACACAGATGGACATGGAATTTAGCATGGATCAACGGTGAAAGAAACAGAGGAGCTCATGCCCATGATATTGACTGGTCAGCAGAGGCATTCTGGGCTGGCATTTCCACTACGACGGCTGTGAGGGAATCTGTGGGGGTGTGGGTGGGTGTGTGTGTGTGTGCGCTTTGTGGCACAGCAGGTCTATGAGAGAAAAACAGGGCTCTAGAGACAGACACAGAAGTAAAGGGGAGCGACTGAAAAACAAGGAGAAGTACTAAGCAGAGGCGATGATTCTGAGTCCCTATAACTCTTCAGCTGAAGTCCTTCTCTCTAAAATGATTCACTTTCCGGGTGGAAACACAGGTGAGTGGTTCCCTTGAGGGCGGGAGAGGGGCAGTGGGGGCAGGAGTAGACTCCTGCTGCTCACTGGAAAAGGATGTCTGTGACTCAGCTGTTCAAGTTATGACTGAAGAACGTTATGCACGACCACGTGTCCACTGAGCAGGGATCAAAACGTCAAGTGCCCAGAGGGCTGGCCAATGACACGAATGAGTGAAGCTGGAGCGGGGAGACGCAGGTCATGGAGACCTGGAGAGCACAGGCCAGCGAAACAACGGGCCGCCCCTGCTCAGCTCAGGCTGTGGACCCTGGGGAGAAGGCAGGTCTGGTATTGTCCCCACTTCTGAGTTTTAAAGGAAGGCTATTAAATACCCTGATTTTAAATCTTGGCCACTAATACATATTAACAAAAAAAATGCTATAAGGGAAAACCCCCACTCTTCCCCCTAGTCTGTTTACTAGTTTACTGCTCCTTCCCCAGCTTCTATAGCTAGAAGAAACCGTTTGTTTCTTTGGTTCCCAAATCTAGTTACAGGCCATACACTTTGGGTGCATGAACAAAATGCAGATTTGGAGGCCCCACTCTAGATCAACTGAATCAGAATCCCTCCGGGGGAAGCCCCAGGAACCTGAATTTGGAGAGGCTCCCTGGGTGATTGTGACGTCCCCCTGGGGAAAGGACAGAGGCCAGCATGGAGGGGACCTGCGACACAGCTGGTGCCAAGCCTGTAAAATCGTGTGTTCTCTAAAAGGCTGATGAAACTTTAATATTCTACTCTACAATATATCCATGTATGTTTTAACATATCAATTACGCCCTTCATAAATCTTTGAGTAAACCAACTCTTTAGGAAGAGGCAATATGTTTATCCTGTGACTTGAAGTACAAAGGGTACAAGCACAAGTGTCCCCAGGGTATTTACCAGAGTGTGAAAAGCACAGACAGACTTATAGCGTATTGTCTCATTTGACCTAAGCCCCATGGGGAAATGTCACACGAAGTCCACAACAGGGAGACTTACACACAAAATTATTTAGCCGACTTATATTTAAATTTCTGTTCTAAACAAAAAAGGCACATGTGCGTTAAGATGGGTTAGATGTGGGAGAAAATGATGATATTGTAACAAGAAATCATCCTTTAACAACATACAGCTTTAAAAGGTTAATGGCTCAAGAGTGGTTTATTTACATTTTTCATAAAAAGAAGCAGTGAAAGGAAATGAAGCACTTAAATTGCTCTAAAACTGCTCTTCTGGGCAGCGAGGGCCGCGTTTGGAGGGTTTGCTCTCTGCGCTGCTTTACGGTGTGAGCGGCTCAGACTCCTCCGGAAACCGTAGCCCATCCCTGGAAGCTCCAGCCAAATGTGTGCCTCCGTGTCCACACACAGGCCACAGAGCAGTGACTTGGAGACCTGGTTCAACCATCAGCCAGGTCCAGGGATGAGTACCACAGCAGAGCCCCTCCGGGCATCCCATCACTGTCAGCGAGGCTGTGAAGGAACCAAGGTATTCCAGCCACTCCGGGCTTACCTTTTCCTTTCTTTGTGACAGCGCTAACAGTCACCAGCATTTAAAGTTATACCTCCTGTGTCGCCCCCCCCCCCCCCCCCGCCCCCCCCCCCCCCCCCCCCCCCGCCGTGAGACAGGAAACTGGCCTAACGAGACAAGGCAATTTGCCTAACAAGATAAGGCCCCTAACCAATCCTCATGCTAGGAGACTCAGATAGAGGCCACCAAGATCCACCTTCCACAGCCTGTGGACTTTCCTCGGCTTACACCTGCACCCTTGCACCCAGGAGTCCAATGAAGGTGACCCTAGCCCCATTAGCATAGTGAAAATCACACCCAGGGGCGGAGAGCTAGCATGCTAATCACACAAGCGTCACATAAGGTGGCATGTTGAACAACAGAGCAGGCGCACGCACAACCCCGCCTCTACATGCCATGACAAGGCCCTCCTCCTCAGCCTCCGCCTAATCAAAGCCCCACAATCCTGCTCCCTAACGAGCTGGTCACCTGCCCCTTTCCTTTCCACGCAGGCTCCCTTGTGCCTCCCTGTGCACAAGCTAATAAACTTTTACTTTCTACTCCAGTTTCTTGTTTCTCTTGATTTCCATCCTGGGGGACAGTAAGAACCCAATATTCCATTAAGACTTCTCTTACCCTAACATCAGTGCTTCTTTGTAAGCTTAAAGCCTTACCTTTTCCCAGAGTATTTACATTTTAGCAAGTGTGAGAATTTCTGATTAATTTCAGGGAGCATTTCATTGACATGCAGCATTTAACTACCGATTTGAATGCCAAGGTGATGATTCCTAGGGAAAAGGAATGCTTTAAATTAAACATGGGCTCTTTATGTCAAAGTGCCTAATTTGTTATCATTAATAAAGTGACAATCAAAAAATCCATAAAATTATTTTATCTTGTCCCTCTGAGAAAAACAATAAAATCTCTCTGTGGAGGCCAAATATAGCTTCATTCTGTTATTCACTAATGTTCATGATGGAACGATGCTCTTGCTTTATTCTGCAGCCCTACCCCACCCCCAAGAAGGTTCTGGCCCCAGCTTGGCTCCTAACACACCCTCTCTCAAGGGATTAGCCACTTCCTCTCTCAGAGCCTCAAAATGGTGTTTAAATCTCATGAGGCTGGAACGTTCCAGAGCTCAGTGATTCTAAACTGTTGTGGGGGAGGAGCCCAGAGAAGGCTCTCCCCTGGGCACACAGCCCTGGACGTGACACAGGTGAGACCCCTGCTGGCAAGGTGTGAAACTGTACTTGCGCAGGAGAGGGAGGTGGGCCAACACAGGAAGGGGGTCTGGGGGTGCTCTCAGCAGAGAAGCTCTGAGGGTGGCCGCCCAATGGAGTCAACGGGCACCAAGTCCTCTTTCTACCTCTGTTTCACCACTGCCTTCCCACTGCCACGTGCGCCTCAGGATATAATGCACTCTCCCTCCAGAACCGACAGGCTGGATGGCCCCCATCCCCAAAGGAGAGACAGAACCCCCTGTTGGCACTTACTCCTCCAAGGCCTCAGCTGAATTCAAACTATCCCCTACAGGAGTGGGCAGAAGACACTTGGAGCCCTGGACATCTGTCCAGGGATCCCACAGCCGACAGATAAACTGCTCCCCACAGTAATAAAATCAGAGGCTCCTCAGAGTCTTTTTCTGTTGCTAACAGGATTAGAAAATAAAATAAATCCCAAACACACTCAGCCCCCCGCCCCAACCTTGCCGAGTGCAGAGGGAGCATCTGTTTTGTTTTGCCTGGAATGACCTTCCATTTACAGCTTCACTCCAACAACACTAAAAGCCGCCTCCAAACTCCTTTCAGAAAGAAGAAAGGGGCCACAAAGTGCCAGGGGGCAAAATTGACAACAGCTGCCCTATTTTCCCCACCAGGAACCCCTGCCCAGTGCCCCTCATTTCGAGTGGATCGTCAAGCCCCGTCAGTGCATTCACCCTCACGGCTCAGGACACAGGCATGGTGGGGAGGGCCCCCTCACGTCTTAAATGAGGAAAATGGAAACCCGAGCCTGGAGACATCAGCTGCCAGTCCCGGCTCCCTGCACAGCGGGACCCCAGTGCCGGGCAGGGTCCCTGCACACAACAAACGACGACAGTCCTATCTGGGTGACAGAACGCTAACGCCATCCACCTCGCACACAGCCGAACGCATCCCACTCGAGGTAAGATCAACACCCCTACCCAGCTGCTGGGGTTTCAGCACCCTCCTTACCCCACTCCAGCGTGGGGGTCAGGCCTGTACCAGGTGACCTGTGGGGCCGCCCTGGGTCGCCGGCTCCAAGGCCCATTCCTAGGCAGGGCCAACCACGCTATATTGTTCTTCTATCCATTCTTGTTTTTCTTTATGAAATATAACTGCATATTAAAACCAACCAGGCATAAACATTAACTAGAAATGCAAATCACTAGGGGCCGGCCTGGTGGTGTAGTGGTTGGGTTCTTGCCTGGGGTTCACCAGTTCAGATCCTGGGCATGGATCTACTCATCACTCATCAGGCCACGCTGTGGCAGCATCCCACATGCAACGTAGGAAGACTGGCATGGATGTTGGCTCAGGGACAATCTTCCTCAAGCAAAGAGAGGAAGGTCAGCAACCAACGTTAGCTCGGGGCCAATCCTCCTCACCAAAAAAAAGAAAAGAAAAGAAATGCAAACCACTACATTCACAAAAACATGCAATCTTAGCAAGATATAAAGAAATCTGAAGAAGTGGGTCTAATTGAAAACTTTCTGCAGATCCTTCAACTGTTATCAAACTGCTGAATCTAACTCTTGTTTTACCCATTTGAGACTGAGTAAAATATTTCTCCTTTCTAAAAAAATAAATTCCTTGTTTGTAAAATACATGTTCAAAGTAAAAAGCTGGAAAACTCTACAAACCATAGGGAAAGAACAACACTTACATATAATTTAATCATTCTCTCTCTCAGACACATACACAGACACTCACACATATGAATCTAGAACCCAGGGTATTTCAGCCTAGGAAAGCAGACCCAAGGATTGTCCTCTACAACACACTACTGTTAAAGTCATTTCCCACACAGTGCTTATTAGTATTAATAATTAAGGCAGCTACCACTTGTGAGTCAAGCACTATGCTCAGAGCTTTACCTGTATTCTCTTTAGTTCCCACAGCAGTCCCGCAGGTATTATTATTTCCAATATGTCAGTAAGGCAGTGACGTCTCAGTGAAGTAACTGGAAAATTGCAGAGCTGGGATTTAAGTCACCCCAGTCCCTCTGCTCCTGAAACTCATGCTCTCTGCCTTACACCAGAGATCTGTCCTCTTCGTTTTTTGCAGATCTCCATTCTCGAACCGGAGCACGACTTTAAAAAGGAAGGCAGGTGCGTGGTGCTCCCATGGGGGAGGCAGCCACCTTCATCACAACTAAGACGCTCCCGTCCACCTGAGCCCCCGGGGAGCACGCTGTGAGAAGTGATAATAACCAGGCCTGGCTGGACAAGGTGGGGGGGTGAGTGGGGGGCGTGTGTGTGTGTTTTTTCTGGGCTGCTGTAACAAAGTACCACAAATTCAGCGGCTTAAACAACAGAAATGTATTGTTCCAGAGTTGAGAGGCTAGAAGTCCAAGATCAGGGTGTCGGCAGGGTTGGTTCCCCCGAGGGCTGTGAGTGAGAATCTGCTCCCCGCCTCCCCCAGCTCCTGGCATTTTGCTGGGAACTTCTGGTGTTCTCTAGCTGGTGGAAGCACAGCCTGATCTCTGCCTTCATCTTCACATGGTATTCTCCCTGAGTGCGTGCGTCTGCGTCCGAATCTCCCCTTTTTCTAAGGACACCAGTCACATTGGATGAGGGCCCACCCTAAGGATCTCACCTTAACTAATTACATCTGTAATGACCTGATTTCCAAATTAGGTCCCATTCTGAGGAACTGGTGGTTAGGACCTCAGCATGTGAATTTTTGGGGAGACACAATTCAACCCATAACAGTGAGTGAATGAGAGAGAGAGATACAGGGGTGGGGGGAGGATGGAAGGGAGGGATTGAGGGAGAGAGGGATGGGGAGAGGGTGACAGGAGAGGGGCTGGGCTGGGCTGACTTATGGGTGGGCTGTCTGTCCTAGCTCCAGGTGTGGGATGGCGCCCAGGGTTTCTTATGAAGGAGATGCACCTGTCATTGTGAACGTCTGAAAGCAGTAGGAAAGGGACCTGCTAATTGTGACCAAGTTTGAACATCATTGTGCCATCTCTGGCCCACCCACCACCATTGGTAGTGATTCTTGAGTCATGTATTTTTCCCACAGAATTCTGTTGCCTTCAGGCTGGTAAGGCGGACAGAAAGGCCTCTAATCTATGCTGTCCTCAGAGAGCCTCGGGGCTGTATTACCGTTACAACAGAACAGAATTTTCAAAAATATAAATGCGACTTAAAGATTTCAAACAGCCTTACTCTATGCTTCCTGGGGAAAGAAATATGTAAATATAAGACATCAATTGCTCGAGCCAGTGGTGAAGGCTTGCTTCAAACAGCACGTGCATGCTATATATGCAAAGTGTACATTACGATGGGCTGTAAACGCCTTAGGAACTCATTTCTTCTACAGTTTACTTGGCATTACTGTCGCTGTATAAATGTGCAAATGACGTGGGTGCTAACATCAGTCAGTAAATTGGTACACCACATCAGCTGAAGTGAGAAAAAGATGGTTATAATTATTCTTAAAACCAACAAGACCATTTCTAGCCCAGAAGGGAATCCATGGACTAGAAAACTGAAACAAGGCTTGGTGACACCTCAGTGACGTCTCAGCAAAAGGCTGCAGGAATCCTGGTCGGGTTCTGTGAACTCTTACAGCTAAACACTGGGCAACTGATGAACATCGGTTTACTGGATGCTTGGGGATTTTCCAGGCCCCGGGAGATGTGCCCAGGTGATCCACTTTTACTCCTGACACTCCTCTGAGGCAACACACAGCAGGGCCCCCACACCCACCCCACCCCTGTCAGAACCACCCACACTCATCTCCAGCCCCAGGCAGTGGAGGAGCCACATGAAACGGCCAAGAGGACACAGTTGTGGAGTCTGATCTGTGTTTCGACTGCAGCCATGCCACTAACTCCCTGTGTCATCTTGGCCACATGCTGGTCCTCTTTGAGCTTCAGCTTCCTGTAAGATGGGAATATTAGTACACACACAGAGGCTGTTGTGAAGATTAAGCAGCATTTCGTATAAGTAGCCCTCACACCGAATGTGGCCATAGCCAGTCCTCAGTTGGTATGACTCGGCCACAGCGTGGGATTTACACAGAGGTGGAGATCCCGTGGGAGCTCAGAACATCCCCAACTTCTGGCACTGTCTTCTGACAAGCAAGTAAAAAGGTCTTGAAAGCTTAATCGGGGAAGGGAGGTATATTAATGTATATTAATACTTATTATGTGCCAGGCAGTGTTCCAAGAACTTTATATACTTTGTTGTTGTTAGTGCCATTGAGGCAACTCCAACTCCTAATGACCCTGTGGACAGCAGAGCGGAACCCTGCCCAGCCTTTTGGCGCCATCCTCTCACCTGCCGGCCCTGTATCAGACAATGTGCCACAGCAATCCACAGGGTTTTCACAGCCAGTTTCTCAGAAGAGGGTGGCTAGGTCCTTCTTCCTAGTCTGTGTAGTCTGGGAGCTCCGCTGAAACCTGTCCCCCATGGGTGACCTTGCTGGTATTTGAAATACAGTGGTATAGCTTTCAGCATCACAGCAGCAGCAGCCATCACAGTATGACAGTCGACAGATGGATGGTGTGGTTCCCCAGCCGGGAAACAGACCAAGGCGGCTTAACCCTAGACCACCAGGGCTGGCTTTATATACTTTAAAATAGTTGAGTTCTCACAACAGCCCTGTGAGGTTGGTATTATCCCTACTTAACAGAGGAGGAAACTGAGGCACAGAGAAGTAAAGTAGCTTGCCTAAGGTTACAGAGCTATTAAGTAGTGGAGTCAGGACCAAACCCAGGCAATGTGAACCTAGCACCCACGGGCTTAACCACACTACTATGCAGCCCTTTTTTGTCAGAATCTTTCTTTAACTGGTTTGAGATTTCCCCCTCTGTTTTACGGATGTTTCGCTTCACTTTTTAATCCTTCACTCCACAAACATGTGTTGGCACCTACACTAAGCCAGAACCTGGAAGACAGAGCTTGGCTGGGAGGATGACGTGCACCAGCACCCATGGGACTAACAGGCAGAAAGGGGTGAGGGCCAGGAGAAAGGAGAGAAAAGTGCTCTGGGTGTTCAGACAGGGTAACAGGGAGCTCCTGTGGCTGGCGGTCAGAAACACTATGAAGAAGGTATGCCTGAGGTGGCCGTGAAAGAGAGGATTTCTCAAGGTGGAGATAGGTGGGGAGAAGCCCCCAGGTGGCAGGGGCAGCAGAAGCAAAGATAAGAAGACAAAAGCTTGGCACAGCCTCAGGGGACCATGAGCATCCGATTTGGCTGAAGCGTACTGAGCCGGTCACGGAGGTCTTGAATGCCAGGCCCCAGGGATTAAAATTCAGAACACATTCCAAGATTCAATTAAGGACACAGCGAGGAGATCTGCTGCAGAACCATCTCTGGATTCTGCTCCGTAATGGTGACAACTTATCATGCTGCAAAAACTGTGCCCCGTCCCGAACGCTCTCCAGGAAAGCTGTAGGGGCAGTCACCTTCTCTCTCCTCCACATGGGGCCCCAAATACAGCTGCCCCCATTTGCTTCCCGCACACCGAGGGCCTGAGGCCCAGGGAATGCCTACTGCCTGGGGAGCTGGGAGATGCTGAGAATCACGAGTCTCCCAACTCCTACCCGTATTTAATCTCTTTTCATTTCATTCCATGTAACAAATAAACCGTTTTGAGCGCATCCTATGCAGAAGGCACCAAGCCAGCATCTGAGCAGGAGGCCGAGAGGACTCTGCCCGGGGCCCCCTGAAGAAGTGCCTCGCCTGGGGCATGGGATAGCTTCTGAATCCCATTTCCCTCCTATGACAAATCAACCCCGCCTCCTAGGCACTAAACACCTGGCCAGTCCAGCAGCCACAAGCCAAATCACACCTGCCTGCTGAGCAGCCTTCCACACCCCCAAACAGAGAGCCCTCCCACGGGCCCCATGAGACCCCAATCATTGTCATTTCCCTAACACCTGAAACACATTTTCCCCCACAAAGCCCACAGGCAGTCATGTTATACAACCATATCATGAGCAAGAAAAAGTTCTTGCTAATTACAGTGCTGGGAGAACATCCCTTTACATGTTTAATAATGACACCAGGACTGGACACAAAATCCTAATGAGACCCAACATCATCAAATGTTGAAGCCGGCATGACTTAGTCCTATTTCCAGCACATCTCTCAAGCCTGTCACTCTGGAATCAGGTAAAACTAAGTAGAAATAAAATATAAATCCTTGGGAGCCCTCAGGAAGGCAGCAGCATAGTATATGTTCAGAAAAGCAGAGAGACGTGACGGCACACCGTGGTCTCCTTCTGGTGCGGTGGAACCACGTCTGTTGGGAAGGAAGAACTTACTCCATGGGGGGGCTGCCACCTGCAGAAGGTGCTGGAGTCCAGGCTGGGAAGAAAGCAGAGTCTGGCCTCTGTGCAGTCATTCCCTTGGGTGGGCAGAGGCTGAATTTTGGAGTATGAAGGCAGAATGCCTCCACCCATTGCCACCCGTCAAAATCCTACCTCTCTGAGGTCGACGTGTGGTTGGCTCCAACCACACCGCCCTCTCATCCTCCTATTGAGAGACTGGAACCCAGCAAGCGCTGTTTCCCAGACGACTCCCAGGCAGCTGGAGCTCTGCAAGTGAGTCAGCTCCTGCCAATCAAATGTACATGAGACGTGGAGGGAGGGAGGGCAGCTCCTGGCTGTCACTGCTGGTTAGAAGTCATGGTCACTCTGAACCCAGACGTCATGCTGCAGCTTCCTGGGTATCAAAAAAACAGGGCAGCGGTAGCAGCTTCTTGTCCAACTTTGTAATCCCTGGACCTCAACTTGGAGTGTCCCTCCTTCAGCTTCCAGGGAAGTCCAGAAATGGCTGTGGGGCTGGCAGCAGCTGCTTCTATACCATCTAGGAGTCATTCAAATGGCTCAACCTAGAACCCACCCCTTCAGCCCCTCCAACAATGTTGTAAGCATCTCTTCCCAATATTAAACCCCTTCTGCTTAAAATACCTGGAGTAGTTTCTGTTTCCTGCACTGACCCCTGGTTGATAAGCCATCCTAAGAAAGCAAGCAAGCTCGAATGCCACAGGAACCATAGAAATGCTCCTGGGAATACTGTTATGTAAAGGAGAACCACATAGCTCACTGTCAGGTGGGGACTAGTACGTCCCTTGTGAGCTCTGGAGGAAGGCCCTTGTGTTCTCACTTTAGAGCTGAGATGGAGGGGGAGGAAGGCCTGTCTGAGTTGAGGCAGAGGGTGAGAGTGAAGGCCAAGTGGGTCAATGTCAGGACTAGGGCGTAGTTACCTAGAGGAGGACCAGGAGCGTTGACTCAGAGGGTGAGAGGGTCTCATGGGGGACGTTCAGTGTGAAAACTGGAGGAGTTGAGGCTGTGGCTAGACTCAAGAGAGAAAGGTGGAAGCCAGGTGACAGAGCCAGTGATGAGGAGCCGGGAACACAAGAGCCCACAGGGAGCCAAGAGTCAAGGCAGCTGGAGCATTTGTGTGAAGTCGCAAATGGAGTTGGGATGGCTGGAGCAGGTTCTTTATTGTGTGGGCTTGGTATGATTGTAAGGCTCAGGGACAGAGAGAACCAACTGGATTTGGGTATATTGAGCTTTCTTAAACTGAGGTTTCTCTGTCACTGAGGGAGACAGAGCAGTATTCTGTTAGGTGACACGCACTAAGGGACTTCCAGATCAAGAGACAAGAACTTGTGCTACTATGAGCTATCTAAGCCAAACTACATTGGATCTATTGATGCGTCTAAAAATTTCACAATTGCAGCAAAACTTCTGGGCAAGTTCTACTAGGTTTATCTCACAATTCTAATCAAAGTGCTTTAAGCCAGTGCTGCTTAAACTTTCATGTGCATCTGAATCACCTGGGCATCTCATTAAAGCACAGATTCTCATTCAGCAGGTCTTGGGGGGGGGGGGTGTCGAGATTCTGTATTTCTGGTCCACAACTACATTTTAAGTAGGAAGACTTTAAGCTTTATAAAAATCAGTCAAGATCTACTTACAGATGCATCACCAAGTGCCACCCTGACAAGCATCTGTTCCCTATCTCACAGACGCAGATTTCGCATAAGAAACTTGCCCAGGGCCACACAACTGACCCACACGCCAGCTGAGCAGCTCTCACCTGCTCACAGCTTCGGTTTCTGCTTTCCCCTCACCCCTATCCTGGGACCCTTGGAAGGATATGATTTAATTTCTCATTTCTGTGGACTCTAAAAACTGTGCCAGGGAGAGGAAAAGGAGGGAGGGAAGCATGGGAGGGGAGGTCACTGAGAACCAACTGTCACCAGGACCAGGTGAAGGCTATTATGGAAACACACCCTTGCTTGCTGCAGACCCAGTCAGTCTTGCTGGTCCCTTCTCCCTGGGATCCTGGGAGAAAAACAGGCAAAGCATACAAACAGGCAATTCATGGAAGAGCAATGCAAATAGAAGATAATCATATGAAAGGATGCCCAGACTCAACGGAAGTGAGAGAAATAAAAATCAAAGTAACAATGAGATATTACCGTCTACCCATCAGACCGGCTAGCACTAATAAGGAAATAACAATGCTGTGAAGATGGGAGAATGGGTACTCTCACCAACTGCTAACGGAAACGAGAATTGTGGTAGTTGTTTTGTAAAACAATCGGGAAACATCTATCAAAAATAAAAATACTACACCCTTCAGCTTAGCACTCTTACTCTTGGGAATCTATCCCTGGGAAATGAAAGTGGCAGTTCATAAGTATATACACACGTACAAAGATGTTTACGGATGTTTATGGAGGCAGCTATTTATAAGTAAAAGAAAATAGAGACAAAGTGAATGCCCATCACTATAAGAATGGCTGGATAAAATAGGGGCCACCCCTTCTGTGGAATAAAAAAGAATGAAGAAAGAGGCATCCCAGGGGACTTGGAGGGGCTTTTCTATGAAGTATTGATGAACAAGAAGTGTGCAGTAGGTTGGATTAATATGATCCCATTTTTGTAAAACAATTACTTTTTTACAAAGCTTGTACATGTATATATGTTTTTATGTGTGTGCAGAACTGGATAATTTTTATAAACATAGATAAAAGCATAGAAGAGTTCCAGGTTATTAAAATGAGTTATTTAGTGCGGAGCTCAGACAGGGAAACAAAGAAGACAAAACCCATGCATCTCTTGCTCTCTGACACACACACATGTCCCTGCACTGATGAATGATGAACAATGAAAAGGACACAATTTGGGGAGTCCTTGCTCTCTTCCAGCCCACACTTCCAACTCACAAGGCTGCTGGAAGGGAAGACCTGTCCCTCCGCCATGCTGCTGTTTTTAGCAAACTTCTCCCACTACCTCCAAGGTGTGAATCTACAAATAAGATGTTGTATATTCTCTCCTCTCCCGAGAAGCCATCTGAATGGCCACCAGTCATGACAGCCAACTGCGCTCAAACTCAGCTCTTTTTCTCTATAAAAATCACGGATTTGCCTTCTTGCTACCATCACCACCATCAGCCAGAGAAATTAAGGCTGACACCAAAAGCACGGCCCCCTGGGGGCAGAGGGTCAGGGGCGTCCTCTTTCCCTGATCCTCTTCGCCCTTCACGGGGCCTCCCTGGCTGGTCTGGATTGGCTCAGTCGTGGTGGGTGGCTGTCTCTAAAGGACACTGTGGAGGGCACCATCACAGGCCAGTAGGCACAGAGGCAAATGTCATCTCATTTCCCACTCGGGCTGGAGCCACCATTCCCTGGCCCCTGTGTCACAGCCCCCTCACTCAGAGGAACACAAGTTTCCAGAGAGAGAAAATTCACTCTGCTCAGGGCAACATATTCTGTTTTCTGAAAACTATGCTTTTTAGTGAGCTGTGGTTTTTTTTACATTGAGCTGAATTTCACCCCCTTAAAGCTTCTACCCTCTGGCCTAAGTCCTCCCCCTGGAGCCATAAGGAACCAGCGTATTTCCTCTCACATGAAGACAGTCACAGTACCCCTGTGGGTTTTCCCTTATCTTGACTAAACATCCCTAGTTCCTTCGACTGGTGCTGAGCATACATCTCAGGAATTTCCTGATGGCAGGTCAAGTTATTACTCCTCCAGTAAAACATGGGGATTAGGATACAGGCGAAGACCCCACAGGGCCAAGCCCTCCAAAGGAACAAATCAGTACCATCTCTATGAGGAGAAATCGGAGGGAGATACAGAGTGGGATGGTGAGGAGGGCAGTTCCAAAGGCCCTTCCAATTTCCTCATAGCCCTCCTCCGAAGACTGTGAAAGAAGCCCACCACTGGTGTTCCAACACAAATGACTGCGACCCGGCTTCCCGAGCCAGCTCCAAATGCATTTCACTGAGCTTGTCTGGCCATGACTGACACAGGAAAGGGTGCACAGATTAAACCAGACATGGACATGGCAGGAGGAATGAGGAGATGCAATTAAGCTGTGTGTCCTTGAGAAGGCAAAGCAGTATTGGCTCCTTAGAATCTCCTACTGAAGGGTTGTGGACGGTGGGCTGTGGTGGGGGGACCTGGTGCGCTAGACTGCTGGGGAGTGACACCTTTACTGGCTTGCTACGGGTGCATGGGCCGGGCCCCCAGGGCACATTTTGGGGGCTACAAAGGGATTCTAATTCTCCAGTTCACAATTAGAGAGTTTTAGAGCCCCAGTCCTAGAAAACGTGTTCACTGATAGACAGCAGGGGGTCCACAATGTTTTAGAATTTCCAAAGAAGCTGAGGTAGTAAGCTTTCAAAATTTACTTCCTTGAAGGAGGAATCTTATTGAGCCCTAAGAGTGCTGTGTTCATCGAGGCTCTGTTAGTTATTAGCTGAGCAACATCTCACAGGTCACCTCCTTGCTTCAAACCTCAGTTTTGTCTTTGATAAAATGGAAATAACATCTATATAATGAAACAGAAATAAAGATCCACTAAGGGAAATTACTAAGTAGACTATGAGTTGCTATCTAAATATGACATTATTATTCCTGCTGATAGAAAACTGAAGGTATCCAGTAAGAGAGTTGGGGAGCTGGTAACAAGGATGAAACTACTGTGACTGGGGGATAACATTGACCCACTTTTCCCAACCAGGTGAAAAAAATGGACTAGAAACCAAATGAGAATTACAGGTGATTACAAGCATAAACAGGTTCCTAGCCCAGGACCCCGCACAGAGGAGGTGCCTGACACTGGGGAGATGGCTCTAAGAACATTCCACAGCAATCAGCTGGATGCTCCCAAAGGAGAGGAGGGCTGTTTCATCCTCACCCCCCCGGAACAATGCTGAGTCTCCTGAATGCCTCTTTTGTTCCATACAGCACAAAAATCACAAACATTTTTTAACTACACTGTGTTTTTCTAGCTGTTTGTTCTTTTCTCAAAGTTCCCAAGATCACAGTGAGGCTTCCAAGAACAATAGCTGGTAAACCCACTCTATGCAGTTGAAACAACAAGGCTGAGGATTCCTGGCTGAAGGAGGGAAGGCAGGCAGAGGATCAGGGCCTGAGCTGGTGGGGTGCAGGCTCTGTCCTTGTGCTCCCCCTGGGATGGGAATTTCCCACTGGGTCTGCAGGATTCCTGCGGGCGGACTGGGGCACTTGCAGCATTTCTCCAGGATCAGATTCCAGTCAAAACTCACATGGTCTCTCTCTCTTTTTCTCTCTGAAAATAAAAAAGCTTAGATTTCTACCCCGTCTTCTAAGGCCTACATCAAAGCCCCAAGCAGGGGATGATCTGCTCAGAGAAGGGCAGAGCCTAGAAGTTCAGTGAAGGGCCTCACCCCTCCCCCTCCGACACTGTAGCTGTACCATCCTCCCAGGGTGTCCTCCTCCAAACACCACGGCTGCCCCTATGCTGCTCAGATGCCCCGACTCAGACCACAGAGAGGGAAAGCTTGGAAAAGAGCCTCAGCCTGTGCATGGAATGCAGGCTCCACCACTTGCCAGCTCTGAGGCTGGCCTTGAGCGAGGGTGCAAACAATAGTGCCTCAGTATTCTTATCTGGAAAATGGGGGTCATATTAATAATAACTTCATAGAATTGCCATGAGGATTAAGTGACCCTCCATGTAAAGTGCTTATGAGCACAATGCCTGGCACAGGTGCACCCCAATAAACGTTAACATTCCCACTCCCATTGGCAGTAGCTTCCGAAGCACAAGCACCTCTGTATTGCTGTTATCATCAGCAGCATCACTATTATTTCTTCAGTGTTCTTCTCAGCTGAGTCAGGGTCCATGAAAAGCACTTACTAATGGCCAAAGCGAGAGTTTGGCCCCTGTTTTCCTCATTCTCATTTCATTGAGGATTTCCCTTCTCTGTGATTCCGTTACTGAGCACCTATGAGGTGGGGTCCTGGAGGGGACAACAAGGCAAGCCCTACACCGGCGCTCCCAGCGCTGGAAGATGGTGGCAAGGAGGGCAAGGCTCTGTGCTGGCGCAGCTCCCGCACACCGCACCCCTCCTTCCAGTGGTTCCTCCACGGAGTCAGGGCCCCAAGACTGTTTCCCGGCCCCTCACCTGCCACAGGCCTCGCAGTCTCCCCGGCTCTGTGGCTCACAGGCAAGGCTGTGTGTGTTGTGGGTTGAGGGTGGCCCATGAACTCTGTCTGGCCTGCTGTTGCCCCCTCCCCTGTTGTCTAAACACCCAGCAGCCATCGCATCCTCAGCTCGGCAGACACTCTGCCCTTGGAGACACTGCACGGATTCAAAGTCCCCCTGAGCTACGTGGGGGCCGTGGAGTCACCCAAGCGGTCTGAGGCTGGCGAGCCAGTGTAGACGCCAGTCTTTCCACCTGAGGATGAGGTCACCCCTCCCCTCAGACCAGCCTCAGCCCTGTCTGGCTTCATCTCCGGAAGCCTTCTGGGCAGAAACTTGGCCAAGTGAGGCCGCAGCTTGAAAGTCAAAGAAAAAGAAAGGTTAAGAGAGAAGGGGCTCCCTCTGGGGCAGAGAGGAAGTGAAGAAAGCCTGGGTGCCTGCATCCAAACAGATGGAGAGCGGCACCTAGGACCCCCTGACTTGTCCCCCTTAACCTCTTATCGGCCTCACCCTCCAGAGATCCCATGGAGCACAGGTCCTCTGCTGAAGAGCCCCTCAAGCCTCCTTGGCTGCCCCGCCTGCCGACTTTTCCATCTTATCCGTCCCCACACCCCACTGTAAAACCCCCATCGGCCAAACCAGAGAAGTTGCTGCTCCCTAAACCTATTCTGTACCTTTTAACCACTGGGTTTAGGACTATGAGATAGGCTGGTCCTACACTGGAGAACGACACCCCAAACTAGAAAGGCTGAGGGACCATTACTGAGACTCTGCAGGAGAAACACGGACAGCGCATCGGGCAGCCTGTGCTTCAGCCCAGCTGTGCCATCAGCTGGCCCTGGGACCCTGGACCAGCGCTACCCACTCTCCAGGCCTCCATGTCCTCAACTGTAAATAGTGGGTGTGGACCCAGCATCTCTAAAGGCACTCTAGCACAGAGACGCAACAAGAAACTCCAGCCTCCAAGACCCTGGTTTGTCACCCTCCCACCCCAAGGCAGATGGGAAGGAAGGGTCTGATCCCCCCACCCCTACTCCCTCTCTTCAGGCTCCAGGGGAAGGTAGAAAAACCAGCTCAGGGTCTAGCCAGAAAGTACTCTGTGCCTGAGCACCCCATAGCCAGGCCCAGCGGAGCCCACAAGAGGATGCAAAGGCTGATTCCCAAGGCCCCAGCTCCCCTGAGCAGCCAGGCTCGACTCCACAGCCAGGGGAGGGAACCTGAAGAGGTGACAGCCAGCACTAATCACCACAAATTAGAAGGGAAGCTGAGAGAAGGAGGGAGGAGTCCTTGGCTCTTTTACTTTCATCTTACTGATGGCACCTAATAGACCTGCCTCTCAGACCCATCGGCGTGACAGCCAGGACGGACGCACTACCACTGGCATCACAGTGCCAGAGAAGGCATAGAGCATCTGTGTCCAGCATCACTGCGGTGGGACTCTGGGTAGCACTCCAAGAAGGACGCTGTGCTCCCTGTGCTTGGAGCTGGGGGGTGGGAGAGTGACAGGTTGGGAAGGATGTGCGGCTGTGAGCCAAGAAGCCTGGTACCCGCTTGGCTCTGCAAGGACCCAGCTGGGTGACCTTGAGAGAGTCACTTTTCTCTGGTCTCATCTTCCTGTGCTGATACACGAAGGAGCTGGATGAGATGATTTCTGTTCCTATTCAGCTGTGACATTCTATAATTCCACTAAATGGGAATGAGAATCAGATCTAATCAGCTAGAACTAATTCAACCAACATTTTTAGGTACCACTAACTTGCCAAAAAAAAAAAGATCCTATGTAATTTTTTTCTGAATGGCTGGGGATGCTACAGACAGAGACAGGAATGGAGGGCACCATTCGCCCATTAGTGGATGAGCCCTCCACCCTACCCCAGCACAAGGGGCTTGCCTGAAGCCTGTGGACGGCATCCACGCCCCAGAGCCTCACCATCAGCAAGCCCACCCGCTCCGACCTGGCTGATATAATTAGAGTGGGATTAACCTGCATCAGTCTTCTCTCTTCTGACTGATGAAGCTTTGGGGATTCTGGGAGAGCACAGAGGTACTACTGCCTTAGTCAGTAACATCTGTAACATAACAGAAAACTCTGCTTGGAACATCTCCGGAGGCAGAAGATGAGTGAGTCCCAAAGGCTGGAAGGCCTGCGTCTGAAGAAGCTCATCGGCTGAATTATTAATGGGACTCTGAATACTGCTCAAGTTTCCCCTGACAGATGGTTTTGTGAGCTGATGGTTCTGAAGCCAATTAAGAATGATTGTGGATTCCGAGGCAGTGCTACCACCGGTGAGTGCCTTAAGATGTCTCCAGAACCCGCTGCAGGAAATTCGGTCAGCCGTCTCCTTGGACACAGGCATGATAATTGCCAAGCAGCAATGAGTGCCTGATGCTACAGGGTCTGGAGCCACTGACCCACACCAGCTTCTGCCCCCCAGGCCAGAGCATCACCAGAGCCCTATTTACAGAGTGCTAGAGCAGAAGGGGCCTTCAAGAGTCTCTGGCCCAGAAGGCTCCATGGAGTCTCAGAGCCTCGGGAAAACAGGCGCCATGTGAAAAAAGGGATCCAGGTCTGAAAGTTTAAAAAAGGTGACATTCAAGATAGACAGACCAGACTGTGTACTTCGGGACTTCTCAGAGCCTTTAATGTGCTCTGTGACTCTAGAAGAGGGAAATAAAAAATATATATTTATATAAAATATTCAGTTTCTCAAACTTACTTAATCATGAAATCCTTTTTTTCCAGGACATGTTCTGGAATTGGTATTCCATGGAACTCACTTTGAGAAGTGTGGCCTTAGACCACAGCCCTCATTTTATAGATGAAGAGACAGAGGACCAGAGTGATCACACAGTGAGCCAGAGCCCAGGTAGAGTCCCTCATGCTAACTGGTAATGTTACAGGTGCCGGGCCGCTGCTTTAGAGCAAACTCCAAGGCTTTATCCAGGTGCTGACAAGAAGGCTTCTGGGAAAACTATGGGTATAGATCTGAGCCCCAGGACCCACCTAGCAGGAGATGGTTTGCAGTAACAGCATGAGAGAGCTCTGAGACCTTCTGGCTTGGCACAGCATAACACCTTTTTTCCTGATGATAATTTGCTTAATGTTTCTATGTCTCCCCTGCTAGACTGTGACTCCAAGGAGCAGAGACCATGTCTGTTTTGTTCATGAACACGTCCCCGGCCCCTGGTGCACAGGGCCTGGCAAGCAGACGGCGGTCAGTAAATATTTGCTGACTGACTGATAGACTAATGAGCAGATGCTTTAATGTCTACTTCCAAGGACCCAAGACACCTTGAAAATGAGCCTCCTTGTTTCCAGATGCAAGAGCCCCATGGAGAAATGGACGCAACCTCAGCCCTGTGAGGCCGCCCCTGCTGCTTGGGGCTGTGGTCAGCCAGGCCCGAGGGGCCAGAGCTCCCGATAGAGCTGACCAGAGGACAGGAAGGGGCTGGCTCCAGAAAGGCTGCAGCCTGAGCCAGTTTGGGAGTCATTTTTCACGGGTGCAAGGCACATCTGTATTTTCTATCAATGATGCAGGGTGAGCAAGGCGGCCTTGGGTTATCTGAAGTATGCAGGAGAAAATGGATGCAGGAGGAATAAATGGCATCCACAGCTCCTTTGAAGCTACCAGGATCCATTCATTTGTTACCCATTTACTAAGCAGTTACGCACAAGGACAGAGAAAAAACGAAAGGCTTGGTCTCTGCCCTCAAAAAGCTGATAGCCTAGAACGAGAGGAAAAACATGTGTAGAAGCAATCACATAACAAGGAAGACTGTGGTATCAGAGATACACAGATAAACTCTTCCCCGAGAACAGGCCAGGGAGCCTGACTTTCAGAGAAAGCTGCACTGATATCACATTTGGGGCCTGAAAAAGATGCTTCTTGCCTCCACTCTTCCCAAACCTTTGACCAGAACAGTCCCAAAGAGGTAAGTGAGAAAGGTGGGGAAAGCTTGGGGCCTGGGTTTCTTCCATTCCTACCTCCTTCCTCTTGGGAGGCTCAGGAGTCAGAAGCAGCCCAGGCAGGCCCTCCTTAGGAGGGGCCATGAAACAGTGGGGTCCTCAGCAGGCCTGTCCATAGAAGGGTGTGGGAGGGGGCACTCAAGCTGAGGAAAGGGGTGGGGTGAGGGCACAAAGGGGCAGAGCCCAGGGTGAGCAGCAGAGGGCTAGGACAGTCATCCTCCGGCCACCTGACTCAAACCTCTTGGGGTGGGGGGTGACCCCCAATCAGAATCCAAGCTCAGTCAACCCCCTGGTAGTACTGGATGGCCCCCAGGCTTCCAAACGCAAATTATCCCAACAAAGTGAAGAAACCACATTGCTTTTCAACTGAAATCTTGCCTGAAATAAGCTGCAATGTCCACAGTCAGAATCTGTGGCCAAGAGGGGAATCAGACCGAAAGGCCCCGATGGCCCCGATGGCCCCATTGTGGTAAACAGGGGCTGGGCCCAGCATGAGGACAATCCCAGGAGGCACATCAGCTTCAGTTCATACACACCTGTCTTCACAACAGCTGGAAGCCCGATCAGACGACAGCGCCCGCTACCAGGGAAAGTGGGCAGAGGGCAGTTCCGGGCAGGACCAACAAAGGAGAGGGCCCAGTTCATGAGTGGCTTCCTTCAGTCTTCATCATGAAACAGTCTCTTCTCCTAAAAAGTGATGGCGAAAATAGGAGAGTTGCCTCCTCCTGCTTGGAAGGACGTCTGGAAACGAAAGTGGAAATATGGGGGCTGCTGTTCCTTGAGGGTCTAATACAATTATTGGGGACCCCTGGGCTAAACTAAGGATGGCCTTTAACATGCACACGTGCACTGAGCACCCCTGAATGGGAGACCTGGAGGAAAACAGTGTCTGCCCAGGAACCGGGGTAACAGGGCCTGCAAGAGACCAGGCGGGCACAGGATACCATCAAACTGGTTTTCAAGAACTGAAAACACTTTCTTGGCCAAGGTAGACACTAGGCTGGACACAAAGAAGAAGGGCCCTTTCTAAAACAAAGTGCTCTAAGGCAGGAGTGGCCAAGGTCCCGTCCGGCCCTGAGGTCGTGGCTGTTTTCTGTTGTTCTGTTTCTGCCTGTATCCTGACCCCAGTACTATGGAAGGAGGCGGGTGATGGTTTGGAGTGGAGCCTGAGACAGGAGCTGGGGTGCACATGGTTTGTGAGATGATCCATAAAGCAGAAGGAGATGGAAAAGGAGGAAAAGCCAACAGTAAGGGTCTGTTATTGAGACTGCTACAGTAGGCCTGGGTGCTGGGTCCAGCCAAGATGCCAGAGAAGCATCCAGGTGCCTCCGGAACCGCCCTCTGAATGGGCGTGAGGTCGGAGCATTCACCCCCGATTCCCATGCCCCAGGGTTGGGGGTGGCCCGGGAGCACAGGTGGATGCCCCAAGGCGGGGAGAGGTCCCGGGGCTAGTCTGAGCTCTCCCAAGACCGATCACCGAAACTGCAGCTGAAATCGGAGGTGGCCAAGGGCATTCGACTCAGGCACCACAGGTTTCTGCTACAAAACATATCGCTTATTTCACTAACTATCTTTTTCTTGGCCTCCAAGAAGCTAAGTGTTGAACTGAATCCTCAATCAAACCAATTAAAATACCTTTTTACTTCCTCTTTCTACATGTGGTTTTGATCCTTTTTTATTTTAACCTTACCTATACCTCCTTTATTAGATGCCACCTTAAAATCTTTGCAAGCAGACAGGGCTTAAGTTATAAATAAATCAATAAAAATATGTGAATTAGAATTTTGATTCAAGCAAGTTTTTGGCAAGTTCATGGCATCTGTTGAGATCCCTGAGAAAGCTACCTGGGAGAACCATGAAACCACCCTAGAGTGACTGCTCGCTAGTCAGCAAATGAAAAATGTCAACAGTGACAAATGGCACATTACACACACGCGCGCCGTAGGTTATTTTTAAATTTCGCTTCGTCATTGATCTTCCTCAAGCAAGCTGATGCAATTTTTTTTCTTTTTTTAAATGAGTTGAGTTCCACCCCTAACTCACAGAGCTGAGGTTGAGAAACCCACTCCCCGCTGTGTAGCCTGAGGCAGGGTAAGGCCCCACATGAAAGGCCAGATCTGAGCACGAAGAAGCCACGCCAGCAATATAGCCAAGGGGCTGGTATTTGTAATCCCCCCACCCCTGCCCCCTTGGCACTAGGCTGACCCGTAGATGCAGACATGGCCAGGACATCACCTGTGCCTCAGAGAACACATGGTCCAACGGCCACTAAGAAAATCAAGTTCCCACTGCTGAAGGCAGGTCAGAGTTGCCTCCTCTTTGGTGAATGAGATCAGTCATTCCGCAGTTCATTCATTCACCTGGCAAATGTTCACAGAGATTCTGTGCCCAGCGTTGTGTCGAGCATTGGAGATACAAAGGTGCCGAAGACACAGTTCCTGCTCTCTAGGAAGGAGCTCATTGATTTGGACTGGATCTTTCAGATCTTCCAACTCTGACATTCCTCAATTCTGTGACAGTCTTGGCAAAAATCCGACAGGGCAAAGTGACTTCCAGAAAAGGAAGCATACAAGAACAGAATGTCCATTCTTGAGAAAGAGATGATACAGAAAAACAGGCAGCCCTGAAGGGTTCCTCCTCCTTCTCTCAGTCTGATCCCAACACTCCCCTCCCTGGAGAAAGCAGACAGCTCAACAACAACGCCACACGGTCTGTCAGCCGGCTGCAGGGAGGGCTCAGCCTCTCAGAAACCCTCATTCTGCCCCGGTCACCTAGTGGAAAAACACTGTAAATTTGGTGGGAGGTGATTTGATTTTCTTGCCTGGTTGTGATGCAATTATGATGCTATAAAGCAGAGGAGCCAAAAGGTCTCATAGAGAAGCACAAAGAGAGTCCTTTCATTTTCATTTGCACCATTCTGCAACTCGAGTGTAGCAACCAACACTTGGGTCCATTTAACAGAATGTTCTTCTTGTGGATTTTCAGAACTAGGCTAAGAAATTCAAAGAAGGAGGGCCTGAGAGGTCAAGGTGGGAGGAACCTGAAGGACCTGGGAGGGGTACCGTATTCTGAGAGAGTCTTTGCTTTGGGAAAAGCCTTCTCCACTACAGCTCCCCAGTAAATCTGAATGTTCGGAGATTAGTGCTGGAAAGAGAGGCCTTGGGATGTAGGGATGGCAAAACTGAAATCTAAGCTGTTAGGATGATCTAATAGGACAGATAATCAGAAATGAATTTTGAAGTGTCTCTGAAATGGCTATGTGACTCACCAAAGGAAGTTAATTGTGCACGTGTGATCTCCCATCACATAGAAGGACAGACTCCTGGAGCTGGAAGGGAGCTTAAAGATCAGTAAATCCACTTCCTTGTTGTATGAACAGTTAGTGAACTCAGAGGCCAGAGACGTGAAAGAGGCCAGCATGTCGGGAGCCCAGGGCACATGAGGACCTGTAACCTGTGATTGGGCTAGCGAAGACAGACTGCACATGGCCACGCCACTGGCTGCTGGCTGATTCAGGAACACTTCTGTCCCTTTCTAGCATGTGGTCCAGGTCTGCTTACAGAAGCACTGACAGCTCAGACTCATTGCAGCCCTGCAGGAGGCAAACAAGGAATAAAGCATCTTCCAGCGCCTCCTATCTCATAAATAGGCATCGTCACCCACCAAGATGTCCAATCCAGAACCCTGCGTGGCATCATTGACTCCATGGCACCCTCACCCTCCAACCCAATCTCCCCTCCTTAAATTTCATCTCCACCCTAGGCATTTGTGTTTTCACTCCTCTCCAATCTAATCTCCATCATGCAGCCAACTTGACCTTCCTAAAATGAAAATGAAATCAGGCCTCCCCAGTCCCTACAGGATAAAGTCCAAATGTCTTTGTGTGGTTCTGAGGCTCTGCATATCTGACTCTTACCCAGCCCACCTTGGCGCCCTGAACTCTCACGGTTCCCTCAAGCACCATGGCCATTGGCATGCAGCTCCCTTTACCCAAAATGTCCTTTCTTCCTGGCCAACTCCTACTTGTCTTCCAGTAAGTCATCTCTTCCTGCTGCCTTCCCTGATTACCCCGAGTTGAATTCAGGGGCCTCTCTGATGCGTTTACAGAGCCTCTCATCACAATAGTGGTCCATTACTTGCTTACTTGAATGTCTCTGCCATTGTACTACAAGCTCCTTGAAGGTGGACTTTTATTTCTGTCTCTTCAGATCCTAAAACACTGGTACACAATAAATGTTTGCTGTGAAAGAGTGATTGACTGAATGAATGAATGAAGAATAAAAGCAAGTACCAACCAATCTACAGTCATGCATCACTTAACAACGGGGCTATGTTCTGAGAAATGCATCATTAGCCAATTTCGTCATTGTGCGAACATCATAGAGTGTACTTACACAAACCTAGATGGTATAGCCTATACACACCTAGACTGTATGGTACTAATCTTAAGGGAGCCCTGTCATATATGTGGTCCTTCATTGACTGAGACATCATTATATGGCACATGACTGTACTAAAAGATTAGTAGAACTGTCTCATCCCAGTGGGCCAACAAAGAAATCCAAATGCAAGCTGAGTCATTTTAACTCTTTTGGAAAGTAAAAGGACAGCTGAATCATAAAAATGAAATAAAATTTTTCATCTTCAAAAAATGACATTATACAGGTCTGTCAGTACTTATGCTTGTTCCATTCTGGAAAAAATATTGCACAGGAGAAAGGTGGTAGGCTACAGGCAGACGGGGAAAGCATTAAAAGATGTCTCTTTCCATGAAAAAAAGAGTTTAGCACATATATTGAAGTCTACACTTATACTGCAACAATATACCTTCTCCTGCCCTTATTTTTTTATAACAGCTTTATTGACATATAAGTCACATACTATACAATTCATCCATTGAAATGGTTTTTAATATATTCACAGAGTTATGGAACTATCACCACAGTCAATTTTAGAACATTTTCATCACCTCAAAGAGAAACCACGTACCCTTTAGCTATCACGCCCACATACCTTCCGAACCAAATCAACCCAGCCCTAAGCAACCATTTTGGCCTATTCTAGACAGTTCATATAAATGGAAGCATATAATATGTGGTCTTTTGTGACTGGCTTCTTCCATTCAGCATAACATTTTCAGGATCGTCTATGTTGTACCATGTGTGTCAATACTTCCTTTTTATGGCTAAATAATATTTCATTATATGGATATAACACATTTTGTTTATCCATTCATCAGCTGATAGACATTTGGGTTATTTCCACCTTTTGGCTATTATGAATAATACTACTATGAACATCCACATGCAAGTTTTTGGGTGGGTATATACCTAGGAGTGGAATGGCTGGGTTATATGGTAACTCTATGTTTAACTTTTCGAGGAACAGCCAGACTGTTTTTCAAAGTGACTGTACTGTTTTACGTTCCCATCAGCAGTGTGTGAGGGTTCCAATTTCTCCACATCCTTCTTTTTTTTTTTTAAAGCAGTTCTTTAAAATTTTTATTTATTTATTTTTTTGAGGAAGACTGGCCCTAAGCTAACATCCCTGCCCATCTTCCTCTATTTTATGTGCGACACCTGCCACAGCGTGGCTTGACAAGCGATGCATAGGTCTGCACCCAGGATCCGAACCGGCAAACCCTGGGCTGTCAAAGCAGAACGTGCAAATTCAACCACTGCACTACCAGGCCAGACCCTCTCCACATCCTTGCCAACACTTGTTATTGCCTGTCTTTTAGCCAACCCTGTGGGCATAAAGTGGTCTCTCACTGTGATTTTGATTTGCATTTCCCTGATAACTAATGATATGAAGCATCTTTTCATCTGCTTTTTGGCCATCTGTATATCTCTCCTACCTTTTTGCCAGCCTCAGTAAATACACAGTGTAATGCACTGAATTCCAAGGATTTCCTGTTAGATCTATGGGGCCCTCTCTGAGGACTGTTGGGTATAAGGCTAGCATCCCCCCAACAGGTAGGACTCACCCACTAGCACCTTTAGAGATGACTCTGGAGATGACTCTGGAGATGAAGTGACAATGATTCAACACAACGGACAGGGATTGTGTAGCCTGCTGTCTTCTAGAAACTGTGAGGTGGGGCTGGGCTGGGAGTGAAAAGTACAGAGATGAGTGAGGGTAGACCTTGCTTACCTTAAGGACAATCGAGCTGTGGTGACACCAGGGTAAGAGTAAATCACTGCTTTAACAAAGCCATAAGCAAAGAGCTTCATAACAAAGATGAGGGGAGAGGTGCTCTAACTTAGGAGTGGAGCGTAGATCAGGGAAGGGCTCGTAGAAGTGGCTATGCTTGAGCTCAATTTACAAAATAAGCAGGATTTCAACAGCTGGAGCTGAGGAAGGGCATGCCAAGCTAAGGAACAGCACGTGCAAAGCCTTGGAGGTGGGAAGAAGAGAATGGAGGCAACAGGCAACCTGGAGGGGCTGGACCCAAGGCCAGCACCTTTAAGAAACTGAACAAAATGCACCCTTGCCCACACATAACTCATTGTGCACACAGTTTCAGGTTATAGAGAGAGGGAAATGGGTATGAAAGAGCAGGCTGAAGCCAGATCCAAAGGGGCCTTCACATTGTACTAAGTGTGGCTTTGTCCCTCAAGCTACAAGGAAAGAAGGAGGGTAGGGCCCAATGGTGGCAGGGTCCCCAAGGGTCTGCATAGCTCAGGACCTGCAAAGACAATACCACAGCTAAGGCCTGTGGGTTCTGCAAACAGCAACATACAGGTGCCTACCTCCATGTATGCCATCGGGCCCCCTCCCCTGCAGCCTGCCCTCAGAAACGGACCACAGAAAGTGTTCTGCCTTATGCTAATCTATCCTGTCAGTCCCTTCCTTCTCCTGGGGGAAGCAGCCTCTCTGTCACAAGCATCCTATTTACCAAAGACCTGACCCCACATTGCTCAATCATCCTAGCATCAGAACCCGAACCAGCTGGAAAAGGTCTCCCTCACCCTTCCCTGCCCATCCCTACTCATTTCCAACACACACGGTCTCCACCCATGGAAGGGACAGGCAGGCCACTGCCAGCAGGACATCTGCTCTGGCTTGGTTGTCTATAGGGAGGTGGATTTTTCAGTCCTAGCTCCATATTTTCATCAGCTCCTTGTAAGCAAGAGCAGGCCTTGGCTTTGCAGCTGGCTGTTCCAGAGCAAACTACAGACACAGAGCTCTTGGCTAGCTAGAGCATGGCTATTTCTGCAACTGCGGCAAAACGCACAAATCAGCAGTCACAAAGAATGGCTTGGAATCTGCTGCAGCAGGAAAGTGCATCTCCAGAAAGCTCCTCTCCACTTGTAAGACACTTTTCTCACTCTCTTTCCTCCACTGTGGTCAAGAGCCATCAGTGCAGCAACAGTTCACACCGAGAAGTGAGACCATCCTTCCGAGAAGACTGTTCTGAGCATGAGCTGGGTACAGCTGGGGTGGCAGAGTGGGCAGTAGGTGACAAACTCTGTGGTGAGTATTTACCAGTGGCCCCGGCACATCCTGACTATCTTCACCACTAAGGATAAAATGCTACAATAGAGTAAAAGGAATACTGCATTAGGCTGGAGGCCTGGCTCCCCCATTTTCCAGTTTGGTGACCTTGGGCAAATTCTGTAAAACAGGGTCACTATCTCTCCTGGCTGTCCCCTAAGGGGCTCAGTGAGTAGATATGGCAATAAAGAAGTCCAGCTAGATGGTCAGCATCTGGGAGGGCTGACAGGAAGCTGCTGGAAGTCAGCCAGTGGACTGGGGGGAGCCAAGCAGGGCTTCACTCCTAAGGAACTGAGGAAGCCAGTGGGGCTGAGGCAGCAGGAACTCAGACACGGGGAACAAGGCTGGAGCTTGGCTGTTGGGTTGGGAAGCTGTAGACTGAGGACCTGCCTGGCACTATTGTAGGGGCCATGGCTGAGCCCTGAGCCTGTAGGGCCTGGGTGTGAACAGGGTCAGAGATGGGCTGGAAAGGGACAAACATGCACATCATGTGGACCCTGGGCCAGCCCAAAGGGAGGGGACGAGCACAGATGTACACACCTGAGTTTTTAAAAACCAGCTGGCTTCAACTTCCCTCTCCAGGCTTACTTCCTGCCACCCTGATGTATGTGGTCCCTGTCTCCAGCCGAACCGTCCTCCTCCTCAGTCCTGAACCCAGCCCGACCCTCTCCTGCCTCTGCAGTCACTCTGGCTGTTCCTTTGGGAGGGAATGGCCTTGGAACAATCTCAGCCTCAGGACACACTGTTCTCTCCCACCCCAACCCCTTCTGAGTCCTCAGCCTCAATACCCCCTAGGGCAGCAGGCCTGTCTCTGACTCCCTCCTTCATCCCCAGTGTCTCAAACACTAGCAGTGAGCTTCATTTTTATTTCAACTTCAAGGAAAAGGTATTAAATGACCCACATGGGCCCCTGGCACCTACCATGTGACCACCCACTCCAGAATCAGGGCGTCAGCCCGGAGCCCAGGGCTCAACACTGAGAGCCCCCGGGAACACACGGCCTTCCCCACAGGTCAGCGAGGAGGATGGCTGTAAAACCTGAAATGCCAGGCCACTGATTCCTGGGGGGCATGCTGCCAGCGTCTGCCCTCAATTCCTCACTTAAACAGACCCCGTGTCACTGGACATACCACTTCCTTCTCATCCTTTCAGAAACACAGAACCCCCAGGAGGCAGACAGGTTCTGAAGGCAGCTAAGCATACTGAGTCCCTTTCAGGAGAGCATGCCTTCTTTAGGGGCTGGACAACCACAAAGAGGGGCACCCCCGGAGCCCACCACTGCCAACGTGCACACCCCGGGGACACGGGTAGCACAGTGATCCGGAGCAGTGCGGAGGTTCGAACCCAGTCTCCACACTTACAGGATGAGACACTGGGGCCCGAGGTTTTGCCTTTCTCTCCTCTGCTTCCTCATCTGTAAAATGGGGATGGACACAGTAGTGACCTCACGGAGTTGAGATAATTAAACATCTAAGCACTTTGAACAGTGCTTGCCATGTGATACGCATTAAGTCTAAGTTATCATTATTATTGCAAAGAACATTTCTGTTCACCATTAATTTAAACTGCAACAGAGGAAAACAGAGTTTTGGAAGCACGAATGACGTCAGCCTTAGCTGGGGAGATGATGTGTGAGCCTTCTTGAGGCACCAAGTCAGAGCTGATGAGCCAAGGAGTCATGCCACGTTTTCATTCTTCGTTTACCTGGAGATTTGTAGCTGACACATACCACTCAGGAGACTGCGAGGAAGGAGAATGCTTAAAGACCAGTAATAAAAATAATCCTTCAGGGGCTGGCCCAGTGGTGTAGTGGTTAAGTTCATGTGGTCTGCTTCAGTGGCCCTGGGTTCGCGGGCTTGGATCCCAGGCGCAGACATACACACTGCTTGTCAAGCCATGCTGTGGCAGGCATCCCACATACAAAATAAAGGAAGACTGGCAGGGATGTTAGCTCAGCAACAATCTTCCTCAAGCAAAAAGAGGAAGATTGGCAACAGATGTTAGCTCCAGGACAATCTTCCTCACCAAGAAAAAAACAATAATAATAATCTTTTACAGATGTATGTACCACTTTGAGGTTTATGAAGATCTTCAAACAACTCTGTGAGACACACAATATGATTCTCATCTTACCACTGAAGACAGTGAAGGAAGATTTTAATTCAATTTGCTTCACTCCATGCATAATCCTCTTTCTACCAGAACTGTGTATTCTGATGAACTGTATTTTCTAGTTAACAAGGGCAGAAGTAGCTACACTCTGTAAACCAAATCTGCCAGTGAATTGAGTTCTAGTGAAACACAATCTTACAGCATCTTATCCAGAAAGACCTGCCTGGGGTGAGTGGCGGGCAGGTGTTCACACCAGCATGGTCTCAGGAGCCTGATGGAACGAGGAGGGTGCGGGCAAGGGAATCAGGCAGATCAAGGAGCATGAAATGGGCAGGAAGAGGCAGCTGGAGCTCAAAATCCTCCTCCTGTTCAACAGACAGGTGGCTCCTGGGCTGTGAAGCTCTGATGAGGAGTGAAAAATTCATGTCTCCTGAGTGACACTGGAGTCACAACAGCCACATCTGCAGGTAGACGGCTTTGCCAGCTCTGTAAAGGGAGAAGAAGGAGGGGGCCTTCCTCCCAAAGGAGGAGGAAAAAGACATTCTGGAGCATTCCATAGGTACCCAAGAGTTCTGAAAGGACAACATGTGACCAAAGACCTTCTGGAAAAATTGTCCCATGAGCATCTGTCAGACTCCAAGGGGATGTGTGTGCACGCAGAAAATTAGATTTTTAGCCTCTACATGATAACGGTCCATATTTTAATCACCTCTGCTAGGAATACCAACCACAGCAGACGAGCCAGTGTCTAGAAGCCTCAGATGTACATTCTCGGTGAACAGCTGTCATGCTGCACTGTATATTCTGGCACAACTCCTTGACTTATTTTACAAATATTCACAGGGCACTTGTGCCAGGCGTTGTTCTAGGCACTGGACAAATATTAACTTAGTCAATCCTCACAACCCCACGCCCAGGAGGAAGGTGCTGGTTTACAAGATAATGCCCCGAGGTACAGTGAGGTCAAGAGGCCAGCTCGAGGTCATGCAGGCGGTGAGTGGCAGAGCCGGCCGGAATTCAAACCCAGGCAGATGGCCTCCACCCTGCGCACTTACCTCTCCACTATGCTGGCTCATTAGTGCCACCCTCAGCCCAGTTCTGAGAGACAGGAAGGAAGTGACGGGCTTCCCCAGCCCGAGAGGCTAGGCCCTTCCTCTTGGCAAATGCCGGGACACCCACTCTCCAGAACCCCGGGCAAGTGAGACTCTCAGGGTCCTGAGAGCTACTGCCCAACAGCAGCTGTGCATACACTGGAACTCCAGGCATCGGAAGCTCAGGGTTTTCAAAATCCCAGGAGATCGACCCAGGTGTATACCAGAGACATCTAGGGGTTCAGGTCATTTTTATTCCGATATAAAATTTAAGCTAATTTTTAGGTGACAATAGAGGCAGTACAGTCTCAAAGCAGCCATAGAGAAATCCCCCAGAGCTATGACAAATGCCCCATGGCTGAGGATTCCAGCTGGCAGGAAGCTCCAGGCAGCAGAGGCCCTTGGAGCTAACAGCTGTGAAAATGCACCGCCCACACCTGGCAGGAAACCCAGAAGGTACAGCCGCCCCCCTCCCCGCCAAGAAGGCAGGAAGGAAAAGAAAAGCAGCTCTTTGGGCTACTCTGGTTTGGAAAAGACGGACTGAACTTGGTGTGTCTGGGATTGAAGCTGCTAACATTCATCTTACCGCGGTTCTGTGGTTTGAGATAGCCAAGCCAGCCTACCAGTCAGGAGAAATGATACAACCTATTTTTTTCCTTAAAATGGAGATGGGAGAATACAGAGGAGGAGGGGAAAGCCGGGGAATGTGGTCTGTGCAGCCCCATCTTGGGAAGGCACTGCAGGCCCTGCTTTCAGGGATCCTGCAGGCAGCTCCCAACAAACTCAAGCACTTCTTCCAGACACTGGCTGCCCTGAAGCTTTCTTCTTCTGTCCCTTTCTTCTTCTAATAGCCCCAGGCATCCTGAACACCTTGTTGGTCCCTGCACCTAGACAGAGGAAGAGCAGGACCCTAGCTGATTATTAGGCCCCTGAGCTGTGTGCACAGGGCAAAGACTTGGGCAAGGCCTGGGGAACTGGGCCCTGCGAGGAGTCTGCACACACATTTGTGTCCCCACTACAGACAAAGTCAGCCCTCGGAGGCTGGGTGGGACTTGGGGAAAGCTATAAACTGGGACCCCGGCCTCCCAGGTAAGAAATGTGTGTCCACATATCTTTGCTCCAGAGAGGAAAAGCTTTCCACCCATATTCCAACTTTCTGGCGCTCAGAAGTGGGGTGCCCTTCCTTGGGGAAGGAGAGGGGTGCATGTGAAGGAAGGGCTATTAGCCCACAAAAAAGATGACTCACAGGAAATGAGAGCCTCTCTGCAAATCTGAATATCTGAAGGACTTTTGTGGGGAAGAGAACGCACACATATTCCATGTGGCCCCAGAGTACAGAGGTGGGGACAATGGGAGAAATCACAGGGACACAGATTTTTATTTAATATACAGGAAAACATTCCAATGAACTTGTCCAACAATAAAATAATGGGCTGCCTTGGAAATGGCAAGGTCCCCATTGTAGGAGGTGATCGAGCTGAGACCTGATACGTCAGGGATGCTGTAGGGGAAATTCGAATATGAGAAAAGATGCCCTCAGATGTCTCTCCTATTCCTGAGATTCTGTAACTACATTAAGGAATCTGTAATTGTCTCTTAGAGTTAGGAAAGACACTTTAATTCATCTTTCTCATTTTATAAAGGAGGAAACCAAGGCAAATAGAGAGGAAGTAACTTAAGCCCCCAGGTCTGTCTCCCCATCCCCTCATCAGATAAAGCCAATCAGCAGGATGCAGAATGCCTGTGAAACATTTCAGTGAGAGGAAAGAGGCAGCAAGGAGATGGAAGGGAGGAGCCAAAGTACAGGTGGTTTCAATTCCCAAGAGCCGACGACACTCTGAGCACGCCCATACCTCCCTGGAGACCTCAGGCTGGCTCTGAACACAGCCCCCAGTCCTCAGAACCAGGAGGATGAGACCCATGAGGAAGATACTGTAGTAGAAATAGGCTGCTTTGGTGATAAATAGCATAATGGGATTTCTGTAAGTTGCAGAGTAGATATTGAAACTCATCAGACTCAATGATGCAGTAAATCTTTCCTGTCGTCTTAGGTGGATGATGGAGGATGGATGGATGGGAGAGAGAGAGGAAGGGAGGGAGGGAGAGAGGGAGGGAGGAAAAAATGAAAGAAGGAAGGAAGGAAGACCTTACTGTAACTCTTCCCTAACGACAAGAGAAGTTTTAATCCAAGCCAGGCTGTAGACATACCAAAAAAATGAAGCCCACACCCTCTAATAATCAAAAACATTCCCTCTCTGGCGTAAAAGCTGTGAGTGGCCTGACTGGACACAATTCACACTAAAACCTACACGACTGCGATTCCTCAGTGATCAAAATCCCCCAGACACAGCCTGAGAGGAGCAATCCGCGCGTCTCTTTAACTACACACGCATCGCAGCATCACCAGGTACGTCACTGTGCTGTGAGGAAAAGTGACAAAACCATTTTGCTGGAGGGACTCATAAGGGTTGGAATAGAAACCGAGCCTCTGCCAAATGCGACTGCGGACGGAGGTGGGAGGGCAGCTTGTACGGCGATCAAACACCAAGGTAGAAACTTGAGTGCTCTTAAGTGTTTTAATGGAAAGACTGTGATTCTCTTTAACACGCAAGTAAGTATGTGCTGTTAATCCCCAAAAAAAGAGACTCAGTGGCCCAGGCTGCAAGATGGCTGGGTATGAGGCTGCCAAACCTCTCCAGGTCTGCTGTTGCATAATTCAGGGAGTAGAGGGCAGGGTCTAGGAACCTCACCTAGGACCTCAGGTGCATAGAGGACAGGCAGGGCACCAAGGCCAGGGAGCCGAGTTCTAGTCCTGACCAAGTGACCGAGTGACCCTGGGCTGACCTAACCTACCCAAGACTCAGTCTCTTTTGCAAAATGGAGATAAAACTACCTGCCTTCCTACTTTGCTGAATTCGTATGGGGAGCAAGCATAAAACCAATCTGGAAACAGTGGAGTACCGTTTCAGCCTAAAGGACTGCGGCACTGTTACAACCAGTGCAGGAGCAAAGAAGCTGCAATGGAAGCTCACACTGCACACTTGAGTAGCTGGTACAGTGATGGCGTGTCTGTCAAAGGGTGTGGAGACTTCAGGCTTGGACATGAAAGGACCAAGTGGAGGCCCAAGGTAGCAAATAACTTATTCTTTGCCTCTGGAACAGAAGTGGCCTGGGATGGTAAAATCTTAATCACAAGAGTGTGGATCCACAAGACAGGTTCTCAAACTGAGAAATGATCACAGGGAGTGAATGTCTAGAAAGAGGTGGTTAGACATCAACTTGGTTGAGTCCCAAGAGGCTGTCCATAGCTTATGCTCAGCTACAGGCAGCCCTGGGTCATCCTGCACGATTATAGCATGCCACGGTGCCCACACCCAGGCGCCAGAGAGAAAGTGCTCTCATCAGCTGGCTTGGAGAAGCCAGAGCAGAGAAGGGGCCCTGAAGGGGAAGGAGAGAGCGGATTGAGAGAGAAAGTGGAGTGTGAAGCTTCCTTCTGGGGTATAGGAGCAGAGTGGCATGCAGGGATGCGCATGTTACAAGGAGAAGCTTGAGATGCTTTAATACCTGTGCTTCAAAAGTCTTTGACGCCATATTGCTGTAAGCTGTTTTCAGTTTGTAATCTACAAAACACAGGTGGTTACTCACGGTCAGTTCCAATCTGGCCAGTTTCTGCACCTATGCCATTGGGCTTTCCACATTGGTCTTCTGCACCACGGAATAGAAAAGCAAAGTTATGTTTTTCATCACGGCCAGGTGCATGCAACTGGCCTGTAATCTCAAACACTGTGAAGAGAAAAGGGCCAGTGGTAACTTCATATAAGGCAGGGTGTGGCCTCTTCCTGCACAGCACGCTCCCTTTCCAAGCCAGGACAAATTCCTTCTGGCTTCAAAAGGTGGCCCCATCTCACACTCTACAGCAACCTCTCAGTGTTCTGAAAACACTGTCCACTACCGACAAGCACCAAGAGAAGATATGGATTGTGTAGGATGGGGAGAAAGGGAGAGCGAATAACTCTCATCGAGTGCCTCTGCCTGGTGTTGTGTGACGCGTATAGGACACCATTTCATTCTCAACTATTTATTGAGCACCCACAAAGACCTAGGCCAGTAATTCTCAAATAAGGGAAAGAGAGAAGGCACAAACTCCAGCATATCAGAATGACAAGGCAGCATCCTTCAAACACACCCTTTCTGCCCATACGGCAACACATGAGTCACGGATCTCAAATATGCCATGGACGGGGGAGCAGAAATCATTTTATAACCAATCTGCTGGGTGTATCCCCAGTTCACAGGGGAGGAAACTGAAGCTTTAAAAGGTTTAAATGTGTTATGCAAAGTCATAGGGCCAGTAAGTGGTGGAACCAGGAGTCAACCCAGCTTTGCCTGACTTCAAGGACGAATATTTTTCCCAATATTCTAGTCTATGGGCAAAATGCCATAAAAGCATGTATCTTCCCAGAAAACTAAATGATTTGGTTTTATCCCTATGGCTAAAGTTCAGTTTCCTCTATTTCCTCTTGATCTTTCATGCCATTATTTGAAAATAATAACCATACCTTAAAACTCCAAGATGTTCTTAGAGAACCAGAGCTGGAGGATGGCTGGATGAATGGTTTCAGTTCCAGGCCCCCAGACTAGACTTGTGAGACTGGGAGGAGCGGGGGTGGACAATGTTTTATTAGTCAAGGGCCCTGTCCTCCAAGAGTTCGTTGCCTTGTCAGGGGAGACACACACACATAGGAAGCATCTGTCCTCCAAGTCGCGATCTGTTGAATGATCTCAGGGCAGTGAGTGCTGAGGAGTGGGGGTTACAGGAGGAGCAGGGAGGCCCTCAGAAGCCTTTCTGGAGATGGAGGCTTCTCACCTGGGCTGTGAAGGATGAGTAGGGCAAACAGAAGAGCAGGACGGAGGGAGAGAATCCCAGGCAGAGGGAGGAGCGTACCCAAAGGCCACACATGTGAGTGAGTACCTGTTTGGGAGACTGCTGGGGGTTCAGTGCAGCCAAAAACACAGGCACAGGAGAGGTGATGGGAGAAGGAGAAAGGTGGGGTGGAGGGAGGCAGATTGCAGAGGTCTCCAAGCAGCAGGCTAAGCAGTTTGGACTTTAGAATTAGCACAATGCCTAGCATACAGTACGTGCTCAAAAAAGTTTGAGAGAGCATAGTCATCAGTTAGTTTGGGGACAGAGACAGGGTAGCCTCTCCCTTGGCTGCAACATGGAGATGTCAGTAACCCAAGAGACTGTGTCCAGTATGAAATGAAACTGAAAGCCAAGTGGACAGGCTGCTAAGGAGCTTCTAAGAGGCAGGAAATGGTGGGAAGTGAGGGAGAGGGAACCAGGGCCCCCAGTATCAGAATGAGCAGCAGGAAGGAAGCAATGTCTGGGGGTGACTCTAAGTTACAGGAGTGTGGCCACAGACTCTTTTATAGGGTGCTCAGACCCTCAGGGGCAGGTGGGGCCAGCCCTCTCGACTGTATACTCTTGGGGACGGGGCCTGCAGCTTGTCCACTGAGCCCTCAACAAACACCTGTGGAATTCTTAACAGATGAGCTGTTAAAGTCACCAAGATAACTTGGATAAGCTCAGATGTGCTGAGACAAGAGGACAAGGGCCACCTCCCAACAATACACCCAAGACTGAGGCTCAGCTCACGCTAATTTCCTCAGGTCGCCTTCATCTGGTGTGATCCCAGGGCCAGGCCACATGGGTGATATCTGCAGTGGGAGGCCGAGCTTCCATTCCATTCCCTTCCCAGAGGTGGGCTGTGTTGGGCTGGGCAGCCTTCACCCACAGCCCCTTGTTGGTTTCTCCCAGACGAGAACCCCTCCCAGCTTCCAGAGATTCTGCTCCAGACGTAGTATAAGCCCATCCAGGAGGCATAGGGCAACATTTTCTGAGCCCTACTTGCCCGTCTGGGGAGAGGAACCCTCTCTGCAGGTATCCGTAGACCCGCTGGAGTGCACAGAAGCACACGAGGCAGCCTTTTCCAGTCACAGGCTGAAAGGCTGCAGCCCCAGTGAAATTCTGACGCACAGCTAATGCGCACTAAGAGCAGCTCTGGGGAATTTTTGAGACCAGCCAAAAATCAATGGTGAAAACAAAGCATTTACACTTTTGAGAGGCAGTTGCCTCACCTCACCTCCACTTCTTTCCCTTGATTCCTTCTATGTGGAATTATGGCCAAATTCCAGTGGTTAGTTCTCAAAATTAGCAAATTAGTCTCTACATAGTGTTAGTGCCATCCAACAGACAAAGCCTAATCTTCCTACTCAGCCCAGGGCCAAATAATAGCTCATGAGCTGACACAGACCACCAGGAGATGTGGCAGGTGGACCTGATAAGATGCACCTACAGAGACAGGGGACTTTTCACCTTGAAAGTCCAGTCAAAAGCCAAATTCCAGCCCCAGAATGGCCCAACACTCCTCTCCTGGTTCTAGCAGATGATGAGTCCAGATACACTGCCAACCTCAGCAGTACTTCTGACCCTAAATACCTCAGCCATGCACAGCTTCCTTCCCCTCCATCACTCCCTACCCGGTCCTCTTCCTCCAGCCTTCCCTGCTCTGCTGCCTTGAGCTTAGGGTGATTACACATCCTTGGGTGGCCCAGGACAGTCCTGGTTTACACTAGTCCTAGTGTGACTTTTCATAGCATCCGCTCTTTACTCTTAAAAGTGTTCTAGTTTAAACAACAAATTAATGGTGAAATTAAATGGTCACCCCACCCAGGCTGTACTTCCTCCCATTTCTCATGATGTTTACCTTTAATTAATGCAGGCAGGTAGATCTAGAAAATGAAGTCTTAAGTGGTAGGACCTAATTCAGATAGCACACATCTTTCTTCTTCTCTCCTTCCCTTTAAATTCTATCCCCCATCTTGTTCCAGAAGGAATTTATTTTAGCTAGCAAAGATACCAAAATGCATCCTATACGGAGCTATAAGTTTGCTACAGGTGTTCCACATGTTTGGCTCTAAGTTTTCTATTAATCAACTGAAAACAAGGACATCTAATTATAGAGAAGGAGAAACCCATTAATTATCCAGGAGAAATACAACTATTTGTGACTCTAAGACCAGGGCAAAGAGTCTCCATGAAAGAGGCCACTCTGTGTGTCACTAACCATGTCCTCGCTACCATGCCTGAGCAGACAGCAAGGCTTGGGGGCTGAGGGCTGTGTGCACACTGGGTTCTCCGTGGTCCAGAGCTGCCCTGGCTTGTTTATGAGGCAGCACTGAACAGACAGGATGGTGAAATGAGAAGCGGTGAACACACAACGGCCGCCTCCTTGGCAGGCCTCTCCCTTCTCCTTCCTTCTTCCCTTGGCTTGCCCTCCCTTTACCCCCCCGTCTAGACCTTCAATCTCCCAAAAGCATCTTCAGATATGGAGAGTAGTTTAAAGATGTTCTTATACACGTTAAAGCAGTTGTCAGCTCTGATAAATGGCAAGTCAGGGGATCTTTTTCTTTTCTTCCAAAATTACATTTCTGGACAAGAATTATGCTTGGCCTTGACATCTTGTTATTAGGTAAGTCTGAAGTTAGTTAGAAAAACATTTGATGGAATTTTAAGTTACCGATAAAAATCACCTACTTCAAGGAATGGGAGAAAACATTTGAGAAAAACAAAATTCAAGCACCCAAAAACTGCCAGCGCCAGCATCCAAGGACCAGCCAACCAAAGCCTTCGGAAGGTCCAGGCCAACTGACAGAACCATTTGGTCAGTTTTTTGCCTCAGTGAACTTTTAAACCCAAAGTCTCACTTTTGACACTTCTTGGGCTGAATCTGGTGCACCATTGTGTTTTTTTTTTTTTTTTGGCCAGCAGACTGTTTACCTAATTGTCAATATTTAAAAATTGGGAGCTTTTACATTAACAACACAGATTTCTGGGCTCTCTTGAAAAAAAAATTAGAAGATCTGGCAACACTGGGCCCATATTCACACAAAACAAACACGAACATCAGAAACACCAGTCAAGAACCAGGGCATAGACGGGTTTTCAATCAATTGCTTTCCTTCTTTCTCTTCACAATCCATGTTTAAATCTTCAGAAACTTGTATTACTATGGCGGCATTTACCTGAAATTAAGCTACTGCAGGCTGTATCCTGAGTTTCTGAATCACAGATGGCCTCTTCTTGCGCCTGTTACAATGTTATACTCACTAGATGGTCCCCTTTTCTTTTGAGAGCCTGACCAGATGTTCTCTGATGTTACAGTTTTTTATAAAACAATGGTCACATCCATCTGATCTTGAATGTGATACGGCGTGGAGACCAAGGACTCAGGCTCCTCTGGTCTGGTCTGTGTCGGTGGCTGGCGGGTACCTGTACTCGCAGCTAATCACGTGCAATACAGATATTCCATTTCAGCCACAAATCTCCCCCAGGTTCTGGCTGGCTGTTTCAGTCTCTTCTGCACCAACGGGGCCTCAAAGACTCTCTCTCCTCCTTTTATACAAAAGTGTTTTGCTCGATCAACTGTAAGATGCCTTTAACCTTTGACAGCAGCTGAAAGGATGTAAGGTGTGAGCAGAGAGGTGACCAGGAGGACCAAGATCACAGAGTACCCTTCCCAAACCCTGCTGACATCTTGGCAGGAGGGGACAGGCAGAATAAATGGGGATGCCTCTCTGCTGCTCTAGCTATTCCTTCTAAAAAACATGATTCATCTTTATGTCGTTATCTTGCTTAGACACCATCTTCCAGGCTCTCTGAAAGCTGAATACCAATGACCCACAATCACATTATCATGCACGTGAAAGTCTTGTTCCCTCCTGAGCCAAGCAGAGTGTTAGAATCACACTGCCTTCTTTACTGTTCCAAGTTCACAATTCTTGGGCCACACGAGATAAGATGGTCCTAACAGTTAAGGAAAGGGTTTCCCTTGCTAATACTCCATGCAGATACTAGGCTTCATTTTATTAAGGGAGGCAGTGTTTTCTTACAGGGCCAAAGGGGTTCAACTGGAACCAGAGAAGCAGCCAAATGCACTGGCACCTCACTCCACACTGACTGACAGTAATGAGGCCCTGGGAGCATCTCCACGACTTCAGATTTCTGAAAGTCCATCAGGACCAGCAGCCTCATAATGAGCGCTCCTCTACAGAGGCAGGGACGTAGCAAATGTCCAGGCAAATTACTGCATAGGAAGCAATTCTGGCTCCTAAATAAGCTTCCTGTTTTACAGATAGTGATAGAAAAGTCTCAAAGACGAGGACACCTGGGAAGGCTGGGTCTCTGGATCAAAACATTCCTATGGGCAGCTCCTTGATGTTGGGGGCTGATTCTGCCACCCCCAAACAGAAAATCATAGAGGTTCTCTATGATCAGCAGTAAACGGCTCATTTAAAGAAGTCACCCAATGCAGGGGACGGAGGTAAGGTGTTCATCTCAAACTCAAGTCCAATTCAAAAACTTGGTGTTTCCGCAGTAACCAGTTCTGCAGCTAACCTGGAGGCAGAGGGCCCGGGGACTGAATATCCATTTCACTCAGTCATCTGCAGAAATGCAGTCATGCCGCTGAAATGTGTACCCGAGCTGGCTATGGAGCCATATTGAAATTCCGGTCACATGGCACCAGTCACGCTTAACTCAGGCCTTTCCACACACTGTTTGTCACAGAAAGTCTCTCTTGTACATATGTCACTGTGATTCAACCATGCTATTTTGCTTTTTTTCCCCCAGGAAGATGCTTATAGAGGTCTTTTTTGCTGCCTAGATTGCAAATGAGGTTCTCTCAATGAGCTGTTTATTTGGCAAAAGAAACAAGTTACAGTAATGCAAAAAAGGACAGTGCTCCCGGCCACCATCCTTTGCTGGGCCTCAGCTGGAGGCCCACCTCCCAGTGGAGCAATCTGGGGAGTTGGTCCCACCAACCAGGCTGCAAGCTCCTGGAGGGCATGGTCTAGTTTCTCTCTACTGCTGAGCCAGGCCCTCAGCAAAAGCCCACGAGTGAGTTTCCTATTTTTGCACAGAGCTAGATCCGTCCTAAGTGCATTTGCTAGAGGCTATGCCTGCACAGCAAATCCCACTGCCCTTCCAAAAGACCATTCAGAGGCTATGCCTGCACAGCAAATCCCACTGCCCTTCCAA